>NW_025229896.1:0-568 GCF_018294505.1 Triticum aestivum | reverse complement strand
AGAAATGTTAATGTTTAGTTCAACTAGTTGAATTAATATATAGATCAAACTAGTTTATTTTTAGTAAATGCTTAGTTGAACTTTTTGAATTAATATAACTAGTTTATTTTTAGTAAATGTTTAGTTGAACTAATTGAATTAATATAACTAGTTTATTTTTAGTAAATGTTTAGTTGAACTAGTTGAATTAATATATAGAACTAGTTTATTTTTAGTAAATGCTTAGTTGAACTAATTGAATTAATATAACTAGTTTATTTTTAGTGAATGCTTAGTTCAATTAATAGAAATAGTTGAATTAATTGAATTAGTAAGTGTTTAATGTCTCGCCTAATATGAACATAGGAAATGTCGTCTGACGATGGAAACAATTTCATTATGTGCGAATACTATGAAGACCAGCGCGGCCAGTGCGACAGAAATTTCCTTGTTGATGGTAGGCGATTCAGCATCAAGCTGGATGAGACCTTCGAATTCGATACAGTAAGTCACAACGACAAGTCTGTTTTCGTACTTAAGCATGACTTATATATATGCTTCATTTGCCTGACTTATAATTTTTAATTTT
>NW_025229895.1:17664-18182 GCF_018294505.1 Triticum aestivum | reverse complement strand
GCCCCCCTGTCTAGCTTAGGGTGTGGGGGGGTGGTGGTTTTGAGCGCGTCCCCTTTGATGAAAAAAACGGAATGTCCGCACTGCGCCTGTCAACCAAGCGCACGGCATGCGGTAGCGCGAGGCCAAGCAGGGGGGAGGAAGGGGGGGTCGTGACCCCCCCTCCACATCCCCCTGCGAAGCCGAGCCTGGAACGAGCCGGAGCAGGAGGCGACGCGGCATGCCGCGGCGCCGCATGCGTAGGCGAGTCCGTCATACCCCGTCGCCCCCCTGTCTATCTTAGGGTGTGGGAGGGATGGTTTTGCGCGCGTCCCCTTTGATGGAAAAAACAGAATGTCCGCATTGCGACTGTCAACCAAGCGCACTGCATGCGTTAGCGCGAGGTCGAGCAGGGGATGGGGAGGGGGGGTCATGACCCCCCCTCCACATCCCCCTGCGAGGCTGAGCCTGGAACGAGCCGGAGCAGGCGACGACGCGGCTTGCCGCGGCGCCGCATGCGTAGGCGAGTCCGTCATACCCCG
>NW_025229895.1:0-16960 GCF_018294505.1 Triticum aestivum | reverse complement strand
CGCGGCGCTGCATGCGTAGGCAAGTCCGTCATACCCCGTCGCCCCCCTGTCTATCTTAGGGTGTGGGGGGGGGGGTGGTGGTGGTTTTGCGCGCGTCCCCTTTGATGGAAAAAAACAGAATGTCCGCACTGCGCCTGTCAACCAAGCGCACTGCGTGCGTTAACGCGAGGCCGATGTCACACCCTAGCTAGTCACGCATCAGAGTGTGTGCATCATGTTTAAAATTCCATTTAATTTGAAATGGGGATTTGTGAAACCCTCAGAATCATTTTTGAAAATGACCCAAATAAAAATTTCTCCAAAAGGGTCCAAGGAAATGCTCATGTTGCTCTCAGAAAATATTGGACAGCGATAAAAATCAAACCAATATTTTTAAGAGCTCATAGGTATTTATTTTGGGCATTTGGAATTAATGCATAAATATTTGCATTGGAAATATATTAGTTATATATATTAATATATGTCCAAAAATTATGCCACCTGTTGGGGAGCTCTGGAATAATATATCTAGCTCCTGCAAAAATTGGCATAAAGTAAATAAATGATTTAATATTTTATTTAAATCAAAACAAATGTCAGAAATTAGAAAAAGAAAAATAAATAAAAGGAGGAGCTTACCTGGGCTCCTCCCTGTCCGGCCCAGCCAGCTGGCCGGCCCAGCCAGCAGGCGGCCCAGCCCGCCTCCCTCCTCTGTCGTCTTCGTCCTCGACAGAGGGAGGGGAGTGTGCCCGGCGCGCGCGCGCGCCACCGCTCCACGCCACCTGCTCGCCTGCCTGCCTGCCCCTCCCCTCCTCGTCTCGATGCCCCGGACAACGCCACGCCCTCCCCTGCTCTCTCTCACTCTCCCTCGGTTCTTCCCCTCCTCTCCCTCGCTCTCTCTCTCACGGCCGAACACCACCATCGCCGCCGTTCGCCATAGCAGCCGTCACCGGCCACCCCTCGCCCCTCCGCTGAGCTCAGGAGCTCCGCCGCGACCACCTCTTCCTCCCCACCAAGCCAAGCCCCTCGGGAAGCTCTGCATCGCCTCCACGCCATCGTCTTCCTCCTCGGGCTCCGACCACCATCGCCGTCGATTCGCCGTCTCCAGCGCGTCCCCGAGCCCGCTTCGACGCCCACTGCAACCGCGGTGAGCTCCGCCACCGTTTCCCCCTCTTTTCCCCCTCATTCCCGCACCGTAACCCCGTTTCCCACCACGGCCGAACCTCCGCCGTCGCCGAGCTCGCCGTCGACGCAGCTCCGGTGACCATTTGGTCACCCCGGCGAGTCCAACAAGTCCGTAAGGACCCGTAGAGCCCCTCCAGCGCCTCAGCTCCCTCGCCTGCGAGCAGCAACGCCGATCCCAACCGCACCCGAACTCCGGCCGCCGCTCACGAGCTCGCCGTCGTCGGTACCGGCCACCACAGACACAGCCACCACCACCGTTCGACGCGCGGGAGCAAGGGCTCTCCAACGAGCCCAAGCACGGCCTCGCCCGTGCCCTGTAGCGCGTTTCCGCATCGCGCCGCCGTCTCGGGCCCCGCCGGCGTCATGTCGCCGGTGGGTTTGACCTGTTTGACCTAGGGTTTGACCCCCCCAGGGTCACTGACGCGTGGGCCCCGTCGGCCAGGTGGTCAGATTAGTGCTAATCACTGTTAGTTAACCCCCTGACACTGACCAGTGGGCCCCAGCGCCACTAATTCCTAATTAGGATTAAATTAACCCTGTTAAACCCCCCTGTCACTGACGTGTGGACCCCACACGTCAGGTTTGACCCCAGCCAGCCGCAGTTGACCGCTGACGTCATGCTGACGTCATGCTGGCGCAATATTTATATTTCTGGATTTAAATTAAATCAGGAAATTCCAGAATATTATTTAAACTTCAAAAATTCATAACTTTTATTCTGTAACTCCAAATCAGACAAATTATATATGAAAAATGATCAGAAAAATCCAATCTATCCATTTGTACTATTTTCATGCATGATCAAACAAGTTAAATTGATGTTTTAAGCAGAACAAGGAAAAGCACTTTAAAAGGCCATGTTTGAGTTTGAAATTTGAATCTTCGATTCAAATTTGTTCAAACCCTTCTGGTTTTAGTCGCATTAGCCCAACACACTCATATTGCCATGTTTCATGCATGCATCATATTGTTGCACATTGTTTGGTGATGGTTGTGTATCGGTGTCCTTTGCGACAGATTCTGCCTCCGAGGAGTACCGTGATTAGCCTAACGAAGAACCGTATCAGTGCATCGAACCATCAGGCAAGCAACCAACCATTTGATCATATCGATACAATCCCATGTTCTCGCTCCTACTCTCTTTTACTGCATTAAGACAACGCGTTTCAAACTGCTGTGTGCTACGGTAGTTGAACCCATTTCCTCTGCATGACCTGTCATTGCCACAGTAACTAGATGAAACCCACTAGCATGTGTAGGAGTTGATTGAGCCATATGTGTGTGTTGTTCCTACCTTGCTATGCCTGCTATGCTTATAGTCGTGTCAGGTCTGGTTCATCTGGGTGATGGGCTAGAGTGAAATGATTATGTCGGTAATGAGAGTGGTGTGGTGAACACGATTTGGTAAAGGTACCGATGAGAGGCCATGTAGGAGTACATGGTGGGTTGTTTCATTGAAGCCGACCTTAAGCACTGAGATCTGTATGTGTGATTGAAGATACATCTACTACCATGCATTGGGCCCTGAAATATGACCCCGCTCGACTTCTTATTCACCCTAGCTCTCTGTCCAGGAGTTGCAAGTAGTTTCTGGTGTTTGTAGTCTACTGGAGGCCGTGGACAGCGCTGACCGTAGGGGTGGGCTGTGATGCGGTAGGTACATGGCCGGGTGTACCGAATACCCGTTAGGTATCTCGGGAACCCTGTTCACATCGTTCGGGGCCGTATGGGAAACCTCGGCCGGACTCCCTGCGGATGGAACCTGGATAGGCGATAAACCTGGACTAGAGGCTTAAGTGTTTAGGTAGGTCGTGGTCTACACCCACGTCGGCTTTCGCTTGAAGTCTGCCGAGCACATGTCGTGTGCAGACGCTAAGTGGTGGAAACATGTATGAAGAAGTACACCCCTGCAGGGTTATCATGATCTATTCGAATAGCCGCGTCCGCGGTAAAGGACTACTTGGTTGCCTATACAGTTCATAGATAAGTAAATGGAAATTACTAAAAGCCTCAAGATAAGTGTGAGTGCCGAGGATGGCTCTTCCGCAGGAAGACGGAGGTGGATCCTCGGTAGTGTATTGAAGTGGTGAGTAGTGGACTCGTGTGCGCAAAACCATTTCAAGTTGGAGTATCGTAGGATAGCCTAGCCAAGAGTCAAAGCTGGCTTGCTGCAATAACTCCACCAACCCTTCTTGATAATATGCATGTATGTAGGATCTGATGTAAGTCTTGCTGAGTACCTTTGTACTCATGTTGCTATAATTTACATTTTTACAGAAGACGCTGCAACCCCTTCTGATGGGTTCTATGTAGATGTTGACATCAACGAGTAGGCTAAAGGCCCAGGTGGTGATCCTGAGCTTGTGAAGGACCATGTAGTATAGCTAGGCTTTCCAAGCCTCTTTTATTTTACTAGTTGTCTGTACTCAGACAAGTTACTTCCGCTGCTGGTTTGTATGACTGTATGACTTGAATGTTGGGTCGTGAGACCCGTACCTTTGTGTATGTTATGTATGGCTCCCTGAGCCTTAAATAAAGTACTTGTGTCATAGAGTCATGTTGTGATGCTTCGTTGTATTTGCACATATCGAGCATATTGTGTGTATGATTGAAATGCTTGGTATGTGTGGGATCTGACTATCTAGTTGTTTATCTTTAGTAGCCTCTCTTATCGGGAAATGTCTCCTAGTGTTACCGCTGAGCCATGGTAGCTTGCTACTGCTCTGGAACACTTAGGCTGGCCGGCATGTGTCCTTCTTCGTTCCTGTGTCTGTCCCTTCGGGGAAATGTCACGCTTTGAGTACCGGAGTCCTGTTAGCCCGCTACAGCCCGGTTTACCGGAGTCCTGCTAGCCCAGTGCTACAGCCCGGACCCACTTGCTGATGACCGACACGTTCGAAGCTGGGTCATGGATGCCTGTCCCTGTAAGTCTGTGCCACTTTGGGTTTACAACTAGTCATGTCAGCCTGGGCTCTTTATCATATGGATGCTAGCGACACTATCATATACGTGAGCCAAAAGGCGCAAACGGTCCCGGGCAAAGGTAAGGCGACACCCGTGGGAATACCGTGCGTGAGGCCGCAAAGTGATATGAAGTGTTACCGGCTAGATCGATGTGACATCGAGTCGGGGTCCTGACAGCGTTGAATTAAATCAGGAAATTCCAGAATATTAATTAAACTTCAAAAATTCATAACTTTTATTCTGTAACTCCAAATTGGACAAATTATATATGAAAAATGATCAGAAAAATCCAATCTATCCATCTGTACCATTTCCATGCATGATCAAACAAGTTAAGTTGATGTTTTAATCAGAACAAGAAAAGGCACTTTAAAAGGCCATATTTGAATTTGAAATTTGAATCCTTGATTCAAATTTGTTCAAACCCTTCTGGTTTTAGTTGCATTAGCCCAACACACTCATATTGCCATGTTTCATGCATGCATCATATTGTTGCATATTGTTTGGTGATGTTTGTGTATCGATGTCCTTTGCGACAGGATCTGTCCCCGAGGAGTACCGTGATTACCCTAACGAAGAACCGTATCCGTGCAACGAACCATCAGGCAAGCAACCAACCATCTGATCATATCGATACAATCCCATGTTCTCGCTCCTGCTCTCTTTTACTGCATTAAGACAACGCGATTCAAACTGCTGTGTGTTACGGTAGTTGAACCCATTTCCTCTGCATGACCTGCCATTGCCACAGTAACTAGATGAAACCCACTAGCATGTGTAGGAGTTGATTGAGCCATATGTATGTGTTGTTCCTACCTTGCTAAGCCTGCTATGCTTAGAGTCGTGTCAGGTCTGGTTCATCTGGGTGATGGGCTAGAGTGAAATGATTATGTCGGTAATGAGAGTGGTGTGGTGAACACGATTTGGTAAAGGTATCGATGAGAGGCCATGTAGGAGTACATGGTGGGTTGTTTCATTGAAGCCGACCTTAAGCACTGAGATCTGTATGTGTGATTTAAGAATCAGCTACTACCATGCATTGGGCCCGAAACCAATGGACCCTCTCGACTTCTTATTCACCCTAGTTCTCCGTCCAGGAGTTGCAAGTAGTTTCTGGTGTTTGTAGCCTACTGGAGGCCGTGGACAGCGCTGACCGTAGGGGTGGGCTGTGATGCGGTAGGTATGTGGCCGGGTGTACCGAATACCCGTTAGGTATCTCGGGAACCCTGTTCACATCGTTCGGGGCCGTATGGGAAACCTCGGCCGGACTCCCTGCGGATGGAACCTGGATAGGCGATAAACCTGGACTGGAGGCTTAGGTGATTAGGTAGGTCGTGGCCGACACCCACGTTGGGCTTCCGCTTGAAGGTTGCCGAGTACATGTCGTGTAAACGACGGTAAGTGGTGAGAGCGTGTATGAAGAGGTACACCCCTGCAGGGTTATCATGATCTATTCGAATAGCCGCGTCCGCGGTAAAGGACTACTTGGTTGCCTATACAGTTCATAGACAAGTAAATGGAAACTACTAAAAGCCTCAAGATAAGTGTGAGTGCCGAGGATGGCTCTTCCGTAGGAAGACGGAGGTGGATCCTCGGTAGTGTATTGAAGTGGTGAGTAGTGGACTCGTGTGCGCAAAACCTTTTCGAGTTGGAGTCTAGTAGGTTAGCCTAGCCAAGAGTCAAAGCTGGCTTGCTGCAATAACTCCACCAACCCTTCTTGATAATATGCATGTATGTAGGATCTGATGTAAGTCTTGCTGAGTACCTTTGTACTCATGTTGCTATAATTTACATTTTTTTCAGAAGACGCTGCAACCCCTTCTGATGGGTTCTATGTAGACGTTGACATCAACGAGTAGGCTAAAGGCCCAGGTGGTGACCCTGAGCTTGTGAAGGACCATGTAGTATAGCTAGGCTTTCCAAGCCTCTTTTATTTTACTAGTTGTCTATACTCAGACAAGTTACTTCCGCTGCTGGTTTGTATGACTGTATGACTTGAATGTTGGGTCGTGAGACCCGTACCTTTGTGTATGTTATGTATGGCTCCCTGAGCCTTAAATAAAGTACTTGTGTCGTAGAGTCATGTTGTGATGCTTCGTTGTATTTGCACATATCGAGCATATTGTGTGTATGATTGAAATGCTTGGTATGTGTGGGATCGGACTATCTAGTTGTTTATCTTTAGTAGCCTCTCTTACCGGGAAATGTCTCCTAGTGTTACCGCTGAGCCATGGTAGCTTGCTACTACTCTAGAAGACTTAGGCTGGCCGGCATGTGTCCTTCTTCGTTCCTGTGTCTGTCCCTTCGGGGAAATGTCACGCTTTGAGTACCGGAGTCCTGTTAGCCCGCTACAGCCCGGTTTAGCGGAGTCCTGCTAGCCCAGTGCTACAGCCCGGACCCACTTGCTGATGACCGACACGTTCGAAGCTGGGTCATGGATGCCTGTCCCTGTAAGTCTGTGCCATATTTGGGTTTACGACTAGTCATGTCAGCCCGGGCTCCTTATCATATGGATGCTAGCGACACTATCATATACGTGAGCCAAAAGGCGCAAACGGTCCCGGGCAAAGGTAAGGCGACACCCGTGGGGATACCGTGCGTGAGGCCGCAAAGTGATATGAGGTGTTACCGGCTAGATCGATGTGACATCGAGTCGGGGTCCTGACAGCGTTGGCATCAGAGCCGGACTGCCTGTAGGTTCTCCAAGCCAAAATGGTCGATGTTGAGTCTAGAAATTCTTTAGTTATATGTAGGGGAATTGTTTGTGGGTTGGAACGTAAGGCTCTTTTTACTCCTTTATCTTATGACATTCTGATCTGAGTCAGTCCATTCTTCCACCGGGGGTTAAGGAATTAGGATCTATTCTCTCTATCAGGATCACGTGTCACTAATCAGTAGTACCTTATAGGTATGATGGATACAAGCCTAGTTCAGTTCTTCTACCATATTATGTTGCTAGGATGGACTCAGAATTTGATATGATGATGTTGAGTGTGTATGAAATCCTTTGTCAAATGTCTCAAAATCCTTCTTGAGCATTTACAGCTGTTATGCTGCCGAAATTTTGCTAGAAATTCTAATGCCTTTGCATTATGATTGTGTTTTCAGATGGCCACTCGCGACCTCAATCAAGTGGTTCGCCTGACTCGATGCCTAGATGTACCCGGCCATACTGCCAAGTTGGTCAGGGTAATGACTGAGGCTGGATACCGCTGGTATCCTGAGTACACGGTCGAAGAGCAATTTCGGGACTTCAATCAAAGCTAGTATCTATGCACTGTCAGGATATTTCCATCTTATCCTGGATCCACCGAGCCTCTTCACTGCTCCTATGGACTCGGGGTTACTATTGAGATGGCCGTGCAGGACGCCGCCTACTCTATGATGACCATTATGCGAGTCAGATCTGGTCTATTTCGGGACTCTGATTTCCGGTATATGCCAGGATCACTTCCGGGAGCACAAGGGTATCTCCAGGCTATCTATGCTGACCCCACTCAGGAGGATTCACGGACTCGCACCACTGCTGAGATGCTCGAGGATAAGGACCGTGAAAATCGGGCCTTGAGGTTAGAGCTCTTCAATACCCGTGCTGACCACTGGGCCACTTTGACTCGGTTCGCACCGGCGGTGCAAGCTGGATATTCGGATATGCGCGATCTCTATCCTGTGAGATCTGCTCTGCCAGACGTGATGGGTTGGCGTGATGTAGGAGGCATCACCCCACCTCGCGGTCCCCGCAGGCCACCGTCTGTTGGTCCAAGGCCTCCTCCTAGCCACTATGGTCCACAAGCTCCGCGAGATCGTCTGTTTCCGGATGATCATGTTGAGCTTCCAGGCTATGGAGGTGACTTCTACGAGGACTACTACGGATCGGTCTGAGTTAGTGGTAGTAGCACTAGTTCGCACTAGCTGTGTCGTCTATCGTCCCGCGTGACTCGTGGGATATGACCTAGTTTGTACTCTTTCCGGAGGTGTAGAAAAATAATGTATAGGAGCTTGGAATGCCTCCGATGAGATGTAATCCTCTTTTCACCGTAATAGCACTTTGTTTGGTCTTGTACTAAACCCTGTATGGTGTGTATGACAATGGAATAAAGAAGCAGTTTCTGTATTTACCATGTCATACGGATGATCATCTTGCATTTCGAGTTATTCCTTACATTTTATATCCTATGTCGGAATTTTATCATCCTGACTAAATCATTGTCTTGTTTACCTAGGATGGTCAACATGCGCACTAACCCTGCTCCTCAAGAGCAGGCCGAAGGCAGTGAAGTCAGGGATGCAAATCTGCCTCATCCTCCTTCCCTAGCCGAGGTTATGATGGAAGCTGAGAGAAACAAGCGGGAGACCAACAGTTTGTTGGAGCGTATTGAACAGAACACGGCACACCATCAGAGGACTAACGTGGTGTCACTCAGTGATTTTATCAAATTACATCCACCCACGTTCCACCACTCCGTCGAGCCTCTCGACGCTGATGACTAGCTTCGCAGTATCTCTCACAAACTGCGTTCCGCGCTGGTAGCGGAGGCTGACAAGGTCACCTTTGCTGCATATCATCTTGAAGGCCCCGCCAGTCTATGGTGGGAGAATTATGGAGCTATGCGCCCAGCGGGCCATGTCACTACTTGGGCTGAATTCAGCGAGGCTTTCCGTGAACATCACATTCCGGAGGGTCTCATGGACCGTAAACGTGAGGAATTTTGCAGTTTCACTCAGGGCCGACTTTCTGTGGATGCTTACAGCAGGGAGTTTTGTAACCTCGCACGATATGCAACCGAGGAAGTTTCTACTGACGCCAAGAAGCAAGCAAGGTTCCGTAAGGGACTTAGTCCTGAGCTTCGCCGTGACCTCCATCTGCATGAGTGCACATCTTTTCAGAAACTTGTCAACAAGGCCATCAGTGCTGAAACTGGTCAGACTGATTATGACGCAACACGCAAGCATGGCCGTGACATGGGTTCCTCATCCGGTGCTGGTCCTCAGAAGCGCCGCGTGTGGGTGCCCAACACCGCCCTGCCACCCAGGTTCACACCGAGGCCATCTTTCCAGGCGCCCCGCCCTGTTCAACAGTCTGCACCGGCCAAGCCCTATGGGGATCCAACCAGCAATGCTCCTCCACGTACCAGTTCCGTGACTTGTTTCAAGTGTGGGGAATCTGGCCACTATATGCGTGAGTGTCCCCAGACCAACCCCAACCAATCTGCTAAAGCTGTTGGCCGTGGCAAGCCGAGAGGGAAAGTGTTCCACGCCAAGCCGGTCACCGCTTCACGTGGCCATGTCAACTGTATCTCTGCCGAAGAAGCTCAAGAGGATCCCAACGTCGTTCTCGGTACGCTTCTTGTTAATTGCCACCCGGCATCTGTTCTTTTCGATACAGGAGCCTCTCATTCTTTTATATCCGAAAATTATGCTCGTTTGCATAACGTTGCATTCTGTGACATGCCATCCACTATGGAAATTTCTACTCCTGGTTCTAGATGGCAGACCTCTAGGGTAAGTTATGGAAATGAAATCCAAGTCGACAGACTTGTTTTCCTCGCGTCTTTGATAGCCCTTAAATCTTCAGATATTAATATCATTCTGGGTATGGACTGGATGTCGGCTCATCAAGCCAAAATTGATTGCTTCTCTAGGACTGTTCAACTCACCCATCCTTCGGGGAAGATAGTCAATGTCTTGACCCGAATAGCCAAGCGACAGTTATTTTCTCTTAACGCCAGCCCTTTGCCAGACCTTGAGGACGTTCCGGTAGTCCATGACTTCCCGGATGTCTTTCCAGAGGAATTGCCAGGTGTTCCACCTGACAGGGATGTTGAGTTCGTAATAGACCTCATTCCAGGAACCGTTCCGATTGCTAGAAGACCCTATAAGATGGCACCACTAGAACTAGCCGAGCTTAAGAAACAACTCGATGAGTCCTTGAAAAAGGGTTTCATCCGACCTAGCTCATCTCCGTGGGCTTGCCCCGTCCTATTCGTCAAGAAGAAGGATGGTACGGACCGGATGGTTGTAGATTACCGACCTGTCAATTTGGTCACAATCAAGAACAAATATCCGCTTCCCAGGATCAACGACCTGTACGATCAGCTCGCTGGATCCTCAGTCTTCTCCAAGATGGATTTGAGGTTGGGCTACCATCAAATCAAAATCAGAAACGGGGACATTCCTAAAACGGCCTTTGTTACTCGTTATGGCCAATACGAGTACACCGTCATGTCCTTCGGTTTAATCAACGCTCCAGCCACCTTTTCTCGGTTAATGAACTCAATCTTCATGGAGTATTTGGATAAATTCGTCGTGGTTTACCTCGATGATATACTCATCTACTCCAAGAACGAGGAGGAACATGCCAAACATATAAGGCTAGTGTTGAAGAAACTTCGAGAGCATCGCCTTTATGCCAAATTTTCTAAATGTGAATTCTGGTTGTCAGAAGTGACCTATCTGGGTCATGTAATATCTGGTAAAGGTATTGCTGTTGACCCTGAGCGAGTTCAAGCCGTCCTTAATTGGACTCCACCTGAATCGGTCAAGCAAGTTCGGAGTTTTCTGGGCTTAGCGAGCTATTGTCGTCGCTTTGACGAGAACTTCTCCAAAGTTGCTAAACCTCTAACCGAACTCCTCAAGAAAGATAAGAAGTTCGAATGGACTCCACAATGTGAGCACAGCTTTCAGGAACTGAAAAGACGCCTGACCTCTGCTCCCGTACTGGTACCGCCAGACTTCTCCAAGGACTTTGTTATCTACTACGACGCCTCGCGACAAGGACTAGGTTGCATTCTCATGCAAGATCGACACGTAATTGCCTACGCTTCACGACAATTGCACCCACATGAGGAGAATTATCCTACTCATGATCTAGAGCTTGCAGCCATAGTCTATGCACTTAAGACCTGGCGACATTACCTCCTCGGTAATCGTTGCGAAATATTCACTGACCACCAAAGTCTGAAGTACATTTTCACCCCACCGGATTTGAATCTCAGGCAAAGACGTTGGGTTGAGTTGATCACAGACTTCGACTTAGGAATAACCTACACCCCAGGGAAAGCCAACGTCATGGCTGATGCGCTAAGTCATAAATCTTATTGTAACAACCTGATGTTACAACAAAGTCAACCGCTTCTCCATGAGGAATTTCGGAAGCTTAACCTTCACATTGTACCTCAAGGTTTTCTTTCCACCTTGGTAGCAAAACCTACTCTTACGGATCAAATCATCGCTGCCCAAAAGCGAGATAAGGGAATATCTAAAATCAAAGAGAACATTGCTAGCAGAGGTGCTAGTTGTTTCTCCACAAATGATCATGGTGTTGTGTACTTTGAGAACCGTCTAGTGGTTCCCAAGAACCAGCATCTACGGCAGTTGATCCTTAAGGAGGCTCATGAATCTCCTCTCACCATTCATCCCGGTAGTACTAAGATGTATCAGGACCTATGCCAGAGGTTCTGGTGGACTAGGATGAAGAGAGAAATTGCTCAGTATATTGCTAATTGCGACGTATGTCGTCGTGTAAAAGCAGAGCATCAACGGCCTGCTGGCACCCTTCAACCCTTAGCTATTCCTGAATGGAAATGGGATAAAATTGGTATGGATTTCATTACCGGTTTTCCCAGGACCAAGAGAGGGAATAATGCTATTTTCGTCGTGGTCGATCGTCTTTCCAAAGTAGCCCATTTCTTACCTGTTCGTGAGAGTATAACCGCTAGCCAGCTGGCAGACTTATACATCTCCCGAATAGTCCATGGTGTTCCTTTGGAAATTAACTCAGATCGAGGAAGTCTTTTCACCTCTCGATTTTTGGAAAGTTTCCAAAATGCTATGGGAACCCGTCTCTCCTTTAGCACCGCTTTCCACCCTCAGTCGAGTGGTCAAGTGGAACGCGTCAACCAGATTCTAGAAGACATGCTTCGAGCCTCTGTTATCTCATTCGGAATGGACTGGGAGAAGTGCCTTCCATTTGCCGAATTCGCTTACAACAACAGCTATCAATCTATCTTGGGTAAAGCCCCTTTTGAAGTTCTCTATGGACGACGGTGTCGAACACCCCTTAACTAGTCAGAGACCGGGGAAAGACAATTCTTTGGCCCGGATATGATTCAGGAAGCAGAAGAACAAGTTCGCATCGTTCGTGAAAAGTTGAAAATAGCCCAATCTCGTCAAAACAGTCAATATGACCGGAAACATAAGGCTATGACCTTCGAGGTTGACGAGAAGGCTTATCTTCGGGTCACCCCTCTGAAGGGAACCCATCGTTTCGGTATCAAAGGCAAATTGGATCCTCGTTACATTGGACCTTTTCGCATTCTCGCCAAACGAGGAGAAGTTGCCTACCAGTTGGAACTACCTCCGCACCTCTCCAGAGTCCACGATGTCTTCCACGTTTCTCAACTCAGGCGTTGCTTCTCGGATCCTATCCGTGGAGTGGACCACGAAACGCTTGATCTCCAAGATAATCTTACATATCGAGAGTACCCCATTCGTATCCTCGATCAGGTCGAGCGTACCACTTGACGTCATAATATCAAGTTTCTCAAAGTACAATGGTCGCACCATTCTGAGGATGAAGCAACTTGGGAAAGGGAGGATCGTCTTCGACTCGAGTATCCCGCCTTCTTCCCGGAGGAACCCAAATCTCGGGACGAGATTCTTTTGAGTGGGGGTGAGTTGTCACACCCTAGCTAGTCATGCATCAGAGTGTGTGCATCATGTTTAAAATTCCATTTAATTTGAAATGGGGATTTGTGAAACCCTCAGAATCATTTTTGAAAATGACCCAAATAAAATTTTTTATAAAAGGGTCCAAGGAAATGCTCATGTTGCTCTCTGAAAATATTGGACAGAGACAAAAATCAAACCAATATTTTTAAGAGCTCATAGGTATTTATTTTGGGCATTTGGAATTAATGCATAAATATTTGCATTGGAAATATATTAGTTATATATATTAATATATGTCCAAAAATTATGCCACCTGTTGGGGAGCTCTGGAATAATATATCTAGCTCCTGCAAAAATTGGCATAAGGTAAATAAATGATTTAATATTTTATTTAAATCAAAACAAATGTCAGAAATTAGAAAAAGAAAAATAAATAAAAGGAGGAGCTTACCTGGGCTCCTCCCTGTCCGGCCCAGCCAGCTGGCCGGCCCAGCCAGCAGGCGGCCCAGCCCGCCTCCCTCCTCTGTCGTCTTCGTCCTCGACAGAGGGAGGGGAGTGTGCCCGGCGCGCGCGCGTGCCACCGCGCCACGCCACCTGCTCGCCTGCCTGCCTGCCCCTCCCCTCCTCGTCTCGATGCCCCGGACGACGCCACGCCCTCCCCTGCTCTCTCTCACTCTCCCTCGGTTCTTCCCCTCCTCTCCCTCGCTCTCTCTCTCTCACGGCCGAACACCACCATCGCCGCCGTTCGCCATAGCAGCCGTCACCGGCCACCCCTCGCCCCTCCGCTGAGCTCAGGAGCTCCACCGCGACCCCCTCTTCCTCCCCACCAAGCCAAGCCCCTCGGGAAGCTCTGCATCGCCTCCACGCCATCGTCTTCCTCCTCGGGCTCTGACCACCATCGCCATCGATTCGCCGTCTCCAGCGCGTCCCCGAGCCCGCTTCGACGCCCACTGCAACCGCAGTGAGCTCCGCCACCGTTTCCCCCTCTTTTCCCCCTCGTTCCCGCACCGTAACCCCATTTCCCACCACGGCCGAACCTCCGCCGTCGCCGAGCTCGCCGTCGACGCAGCTCCGGTGACCATTTGGTCACCCCGGCGAGTCCAACAAGTCCGTAAGGACCCGTAGAGCCCCTCCAGCGCCTCAGCTCCCTCGCCTGCGAGCAGCAACGCCGATCCCGACCGCACCCGAACTCGGGCCGCCGCTCACGAGCTCCCCGTCGTCGGTACCGGCCACCACAGACACGGCCACCACCACCGTTCGACGCGCGGGAGCAAGGGCTCTCCAACGAGCCCAAGCACGGCCTCGCCCGTGCCCTGTAGCGCGTTTCCGCATCGCGCCGCCGTCTCGGGCCCCGCCGGCGTCATGTCGCCGGTGGGTTTGACCTGTTTGACCTGGGGTATGACCCCCCCCCCAGGGTCACTGACGCGTGGGCCCCGTCGGCCAGGTGGTCAGATTAGTGCTAATCACTGTTAGTTAACCCCCTGACACTGACCAGTGGGCCCCAGCGCCACTAATTCCTAATTAGGATTAAATTAACCCTGTTAAACCCCCCTGTCACTGACGTGTGGACCCCACACGTCAGGTTTGACCCCAGCCAGCCGCAGTTGACCGCTGACGTCAGGCTGATGTCATGCTGGCGCAATATTTATATTTCTGGATTTAAATTAAATCAGGAAATTCCAGAATATTATTTAAACTTCAAAAATTCATAACTTTTATTCTGTAACTCCAAATCAGACAAATTATATATGAAAAATGATCAGAAAAATCCAATCTATCCATCTGTACTATTTTCATGCATGATCAAACAAGTTAAATTGATGTTTTAAGCAGAACAAGGAAAAGCACTTTAAAAGGCCATGTTTGAGTTTGAAATTTGAATCTTCGATTCAAATTTGTTCAAACCCTTCTGGTTTTAGTCGCATTAGCCCAACACACTCATATTGCCATGTTTCATGCATGCATCATATTGTTGCACATTGTTAGGTGATGGTTGTGTATCGGTGTCCTTTGCGACAGGTTCTGCCTCCGAGGAGTACCGTGATTACCCTAACGAAGAACCGTATCAGTGCATCGAACCATCAGGCAAGCAACCAACCATTTGATCATATCGATACAATCCCATGTTCTCGCTCCTGCTCTCTTTTACTGCATTAAGACAACGCGTTTCAAACTGCTGTGTGCTACGGTAGTTGAACCCATTTCCTCTGCATGACCTGTCATTGCCACAGTAACTAGATGAAACCCACTAGCATGTGTAGGAGTTGATTGAGCCATATGTATGTGTTGTTCCTACCTTGCTATGCCTGCTATGCTTAGAGTCGTGTCAGGTATGGTTCATCTGGGTGATGGGCTAGAGTGAAATGATTATGTCGGTAATGAGAGTGGTGTGGTGAACATGATTTGGTAAAGGTATCGATGAGAGGCCATGTAGGAGTACATGGTGGGTTGTTTCATTGAAGCCGACCTTAAGCACTGAGATCTGTATGTGTGATTGAAGATACAGCTCCTACCATGCATTGGGCCCTGAAATATGACCCCGCTCGACTTCTTATTCACCCTAGCTCTCTGTCCAGGAGTTGCAAGTAGTTTTTGGTGTTTGAAGTCTACTGGAGGCCGTGGATAGCGCTGACCGTAGGGGTGGGCTGTGATGCGGTAGGTACGTGGCCGGGTGTACCGAATACCCGTTAGGTATCTCGGGAACCTTGTTCACATCGTTCGGGGCCGTATGGGAAACCTCGGCCGGACTCCCTGCGGATGGAACCTGGATAGGCGATAAACCTGGACTAGAGGCTTAAGTGTTTAGGTAGGTCATGGTCTACACCCACATCGGCTTTCGCTTGAAGTCTGCCGAGCACATGTCGTGTGCAGACGCTAGGTGGTGGAAACATGTATGAAGAAGTACACCCATGCAGGGTTATCATGATCTATTCGAATAGCCGCGTCCGCGGTAAAGGACTACTTGGTTGCCTATACAGTTCATAGACAAGTAAATGGAAACTACTAAAAGCCTCAAGATAAGTGTGAGTGCCGAGGATGGCTCTTCCGTAGGAAGACGGAGGTGGATCCTCGGTAGTGTATTGAAGTGGTGAGTAGTGGACTCGTGTGCGCAAAACCTTTTCGAGTTGGAGTCTAGTAGGTTAGCCTAGCCAAGAGTCAAAGCTGGCTTGCTGCAATAACTCCACCAACCCTTCTTGATAATATGCATGTATGTAGGATCTGATGTAAGTCTTGCTGAGTACCTTTGTACTCATGTTGCTATAATTTACATTTTTTTCAGAAGACGCTGCAACCCCTTCTGATGGGTTCTATGTAGACGTTGACATCAATGAGTAGGCTAAAGGCCCAGGTGGTGACCCTGAGCTTGTGAAGGACCATGTAGTATAGCTAGGCTTTCCAAGCCTCTTTTATTTTACTAGTTGTCTGTACTCAGACAAGTTACTTCCGCTGCTGGTTTGTATGACTGTATGACTTGAATGTTGGGTCGTGAGACCCGTACCTTTGTGTATGTTATGTATGGCTCCCTAAGCCTTAAATAAAGTACTCGTGTCGTAGAGTCATGTTGTGATGCTTCGTTGTATTTGCACATATCGAGCATATTGTGTGTATGATTGAAATGCATGGTATGTGTGGGATCTGACTATCTAGTTGTTTATCTTTAGTAGCCTCTCTTACCGAGAAATGTCTCCTAGTGTTACCGCTGAGCCATGGTAGCTTGCTACTGCTCTGGAACACTTAGGCTGGCCGACATGTGTCCTTCTTCATTCCTGTGTCTGTCCCTTCGGGGAAATGTCACGCTTTGAGTACCGGAGTCCTGTTAGCCCGCTACAGCCCGGTTTACCGGAGTCCTGCTTGCCCAGTGCTACAGCCCGGACCCACTTGCTGATGACCGACACGTTCGAAGCTGGGTCATGGATGCCTGTCCCTGTAAGTCTGTGCCACTTTGGGTTTACGACTAGTCATGTGAGCCCGGGCTCCTTATCATATGGATGCTAGCAACACTATCATATACATGAGCCAAAAGGCGCAAACGGTCCCGGGCAAAGGTAAGGCTACACCCGTGGGGATACCGTGCGTGAGGCCGCAAAGTGATATGAGGTGTTACCGGCTAGATCGATGTGACATCGAGTCGGGGTCCTGACAGCCGAGCAGGGGGTGGGGA
>NW_025229894.1:4631-18187 GCF_018294505.1 Triticum aestivum | reverse complement strand
CCCCCCCCCTCACGGACGACGCCGCTGCCGGCACCTGGAGGGGGGAAACGGACGCGTCGGGTCTACACGGAGGGGATCTTGATGTGGGTCTGGCCCGGATGTTGCTCCAAAGTGTTCCTATCGGCTGACCTAACACAACCGGGTGGGGATGTCCACTGGTCAAAGCCCGTCCGTGCAAAGTCAAAGGGCTAGATCCCGTGGTCAAACGCTACAGGGTTAGGCGGGACGGGGGCACTAGGGGGTGGCAATGCCACCGGAGCGTCGCACCGGGCCCTCATACATGCGGGATGGTGTGGTGGCATGTCCGAAGAGGCGGGACGCGTCTCCGGGTCGTGGCCCCCCCTCACGGACGGCGATGACACGGTAGTAGACGTTCTGCGGTAACGATGCAGCGTCATTATTACTAAATACTAGGAGCGCGATAAAATCATGAGTTTTTTGCACGACATGGGCACATGTGCTATAGGAATGATGGTATTTTTTCATAATTTTTGGTGATGGAGAAGTATCCGAAAAATTCCCTCTACGCGAATTGCCCTTCGCGCGTCTACGGCTGTGGCCGGCGGCCTCCGGGGCCTAGCATGCCGCCAAATCTTGCGTAGGCGGCCTCTCACAAGTCTGGAAGTGTTGTGGCGGTTGC
The DNA here is from genome assembly GCF_018294505.1 of Triticum aestivum. NCBI lineage: Eukaryota > Viridiplantae > Streptophyta > Magnoliopsida > Poales > Poaceae > Triticum > Triticum aestivum. Next base: position 17,547 of record NW_025229894.1, on the reverse strand, counting down.
AAACGCCCGGCACGCGTGTCCGGGGTGTGCCCCCCCTCACGGACGGCGCCGCTGCCGGCACTTGGAGGGGGGAAACGGACGCGTCGGGTCTACACGGAGGGGATCTTGCTGTGGGTCTGGCCCGGATGTTGCTCCAAAGTGTTCCTATGGGCTGACCTAACACAACCGGGTGGGGAGGTCCACTGGTCAAAGCCCATCCGTGCAAAGTCAAAGGGCTAGATCCCGTGGTCAAACGATACAGGGTTAGGCGGGACGGGGGCACTGGGGGGTAGCAATGCCACCGGAGCGTCGCACCGGGCCCTCATACATGCGGGGTGGTGTGGTGGCATGTCCGAAGAGGCGGGACGCGTCTCCGGGGTGTGGCCCCACCTCACGGACGGCGATGACACGGTAGTAGACGTTCTGCAGTAACGATGCGGCATCAATATTAATAATACTCGGAGCGCGATAAAATCATGAGTTTTTTTGCCCGACATGGGCACATGTGCTATAGGAACGATGGTATTTTTTCATAATTTTTGGTGATGGAGAAGTATCCGAAAAATTCCCTCTACGCGGATTGCCCTTCGCGCGTCTACGGCTGTGGCCGGCGGCCTCCGGGGGCTAGCATGCCGCCAAATCTTGCGTAGGCGGCCTCTCACAAGTCTGGAAGTGTTGTGGCAGTTGCAAACGCCCGGCACGCGTGTCCGGGGTGTGCCCCCCTCACGGACGGCGCCGCCGCCGGTACCTGGAGGGGGGAAACGGACGCGTCGGGTCTACACGGAGGGGATCTTGCTGTGGGTCTGGCCCGGATGTTGCTCCAAAGTGTTCCTATGGGCTGACCTAACACAACCGGGTGGGGAGGTCCACTGGTCAAAGCCCGTCCGTGCAAAGTCAAAGGGCTAGATCCCGTGGTCAAACGCTACAGGGTTAGGCGGGACAGAGGCACTGGGGGGTAGCAATGCTACCAGAGCTTCGCACCGGGCCCTCATACATGCGGGGTGGTGTGGTGGCATGTCCGAAGAGGCGGGACGCGTCTCCGGGGCGTGGCCCCCCCCTCACGGACGGCGATGACACGGTAGTAGACGTTCTGCAGTAACGATGCGGCGTCAATATTAATAATACTTGGAGCGCGATAAAATCATGAGTTTTTTGCACGACGTGGGCACATGTGTTATAGGAACGATGGTATTTTTTCATAATTTTTGGTGATGGAGAAGTATCCGAAAAATTCCCTCTACGCGGATTGCCCTTCGCGCATCTACGGCTGTGGCAGGCGGCCTCCGGGGGCTAGCATGCCGCCAAATCTTGCGTAGGCGGCCTCTCACAAGTCTGTAAGTGTTGTGGCAGTTGCAAACGCCCGGCACGCGTGTCCGGGGTTTGCCCCCCCCTCACGGACGGCGCCGCTGCCGGCACCTGGAGGGGGAAAACGGACGCGTCGGGTTTACACGGAGGGGATCTTGCTGTGGGTCTGGCCCGGATGTCGCTCCAATGTGTTCCTATGGGCTGACCTAACACAACCGGGTGGGGAGGTTCACTTGTCAAAGCCCGTCCGTGCAAAGTCAAAGGGGTAGATCCCGTGGTTAAACGCTACAGGGTTAGGCGGGACGGGGGCACTGGGGGGGGTAGCAATGCCACCGGAGCATCGCACCGGGCCCTCATACATGCGGGGTGGTGTGGTGGCATGTCCGAAGAGGTGGGACGCGTCTCCGGGGCATGCCTCCCCCTCACGGACGGCGATGACACGGTAGTAGACGTTCTGCGGTAACGATGCGGCTTCAATATTACTAAATACTCGGTGCACGATGAAATCATGAGTTTTTTTGCACGACGTGGGCACATGTGCTATAGGAACGATGGTATTTTTTCATAATTTTTGGTGATGGAGACGTATCCGAAAAATTCCCTCTATGCGGATTGACCTTCGCGCGTCTACGGCTGTGGCCGGTGGCCTCCGGGGGCTAGCATGCCGCCAAATCTTGCGTAGGCGGCCTCTCACAAGTCTGGAAGTGTTGTGGCGGTTGCAAACGCCTGGCACGCGTGCCCGTGGTGTGCCCCCCCCCTCACGGACGACGCTGCTGCCGGCACCTGGAGGGGGGAAACGGACGCGTCGGGTCTACACGGAGGGGATCTTGTTGTGGGTCTGGCCCGGATGTTGCTCCAAAGTATTCCTATCGGCTGACCTAACACAACCGGGTGGGGATGTCCACTGGTCAAAGCCCGTCCGTGCAAAGTCAAAGGGCTAGATCCCGTGGTCAAACGCTACAGGGTTAGGCGGGACGGGGGCACTAGGGGGTGGCAATGCCACCGGAGCGTCGCACCGGGCCCTCAAACATGCGGGGTGGTGTGGTGGCATGTCCGAAGAGGCGGGACGCGTCTCCGGGTCGTGGCCCCCCCTCACGGACGGCGATGACACGGTAGTAGACGTTCTGCGGTAACGATGCAGCGTCATTATTACTAAATACTAGGAGCGCGATAAAATCATGAGTTTTTTTGCACGACATGGGCACATGTGCTATAGGAATGATGGTATTTTTTCATAATTTTTGGTGATGGAGAAGTATCCGAAAAATTCCCTCTACGCGAATTGCCCTTCGCGCGTCTACGGCTGTGGCCGGCGGCCTCCGGGGCCTAGCATGCCGCCAAATCTTGCGTAGGCGGCCCCTCACAAGTCTGGAAGTGTTGTGGCGGTTGCAAACGCCCGGCACGCGTGTCCGGGGTGTGCCCCCCCTCACGGACGGCGCCGCTGCCGGCACTTGGAGGGGGGAAACGGACGCGTCGGGTCTACACGGAGGGGATCTTGCTGTGGGTCTGGCCCGGATGTTGCTCCAAAGTGTTCCTATGGGCTGACCTAACACAACCGGGTGGGGAGGTCCACTGGTCAAAGCCCATCCGTGCAAAGTCAAAGGGCTAGATCCCGTGGTCAAACGCTACAGGGTTAGGCGGGACGGGGGCACTGGGGGTAGCAATGCCCCGGGCCCTCATACATGCGGGGTGGTGTGGTGGCATGTCCGAAGAGGCGGGACGTGTATCCGGGGCGTGGCTCCCCCCTCACGGACGGCGATAACATGGTAGTAGACGTTCTGCGGTAACGATGCGGCGTCATTATTACCAAATACTCGGAGCGCGATAAAATCATGAGTTTTTTTGCACGACGTGGGCACATGTGCTATAGGAATGATGGTATTTTTGAATAATTTTTGGTGATGAAGAAGTATCCGAAAAATTCCCTCTACGTGGATTGCCCTTCGCGCGTCTACGGCTGTGGCCGACGGCCTCCGGGGGCTAGCATGCTGCCAAATCTTACGTAGGCGGCCTCTCACAAGTCCGGAAGTGTTGTGGCGGTTACAAATGTCCGGCACGCGTGTCCGGGGTGTGCCCCCCTCACGAACGGCGCCGCCGCCGGCACCTGGAGGGGGGAAACGGACGCGTCAGGTCTACACGGAGGGGATCTTGCTGTGGGTCTGGCCCGGATGTTGCTCCAAAGTGTTCCTATGGGCTGACCTAACACAACCGAGCGGGGAGGTCCACTGGTCAAAGCCCGTCCGTGCAAAGTCAAAGGGCTAGATCCCGTGGTGAAACGCTACAGGGTTAGGTGGGACGGGGGCACTGGGGGTAGCAATGCCACCGGAGCGTCACACCGGGCCCTCATACATGCGGGGTGGTGTGGTGGCATGTCCGAATAGGTGGGACGCGTCTCCGGGGCGTGGCCCCCCCTCACGGATGGCGATGACACGGTAGTAGACGTTCTGCTGTAACGGTGCGGCGTCAATATTACTAAATACTCGGAGCGCGATAAAATCATGAGTTTTTTTGCACGACGTGGGCACATGTGCTATAGGAACGATGGTAAATTTTCATAATTTTTGGTGATGGAAAAGTATCCGAAAAATTCCCTCTACGCGGATTGCCCTTCCCGCGTCTACGGCTGTGGCCGGCAGCCTCCGGGGGCTAGCATGCCGCCAAATCTTGCGTAGGCGGCCTCTCACAAGTCTGTAAGTGTTGTGGCGGTTGCAAACGCCCGGCACGCGTGTCCGGGGTGTGCCCCCCTCACGGACGGCGCCGCTGTCGGCACCTGGAGGGGGGAAACGGACGCGTCGGGTCTACACGGAGTGGATCTTGCTGTGGGTCTGGCCCGGATGTCGCTCCAAAGAGTTCCTATGGGCTGACCTTACACAACCGGGTGGGGAGGTCCACTGGTCAAAGCTCGTCCGTGCAAAGTCAAAGGGCTAGATCCCGTGGTCAAACGCTACAGGGTTAGGCGGGACGGGGGCACTGGGGGTAGCAATGCCACCGGAGCGTCGCACCGGGCCCTCATACAGGCGGGGTGGTGTGGTGGCATGTCCGAAGAGGCGGAACGCGTCTCCGGGGCGTGGCCCCCCCTCACGGACGGCGATGACATGGTAGTAGACGTTCTGCGGTAACGATGCGGCGTCAATATTAGTAATACTCGGAGCGTGATAAAATCATGAGTTTATTTGCACGACGTGGGCACATGTGCTATAGGAACGATGGTATTTTTTTCATAATTTTTGGTGATGGAGAAGTATCCGAAAATTCCCTCTACGCGGATTGCCCTTCGCGCGTCTACGGCTGTGGCCGGCGGCCTCCGGGGGCTAGCATGCCGCCAAATCTTGCGTAGGCGGCCTCTCACAACTCTGGAAGTGTTGTGGCGGTTGCAAACGCCCGACACGCGTGTCCGGGGTGTGCCCCCCTCACGGACGGTGCCGCCGCCGGCACCTAGAGGGGGGAAACGGACGGGTCGGGTCTACACGGAGGGGATCTTGCTGTGCGTCTGGACCGGATGTTGCTCCAAAGTGTTCCTATGGGCTGACCTAACACAACCGGGTGGGGAGGTCCACTGGTCAAAGCCCGTCTGTGCAAAGTCAAATGGCTAGATCCCATGGTCAAACGCTACAGGGTTAGGCGGGACGGACGCACTTGGGGGTAGCAATGCCACCGGAGCGTCGCACCGGGCCCTCATACATGCGGGGTGGTGTGGTGGCATGTCCGAAGAGGCGAGAAGCGTCTTCGAGGCGTGGCCCCCCTCACGGACGGCGATGACACGGTAGTAGACGTTCTGCAGTAACGATGCGGCGTCAATATTAATAATACTCGGAGCGCAATAAAATCATGAGTTTTTTGCACGACGTGGGCACATGTGCTATAGGAACGATGGTATTTTTTCATAATATTTGGTGATGGAGAAGTATCCGAAAAATTCCCTCTACGCGGATTGCCCTTCGCGCGTCTACGGCTGTGGCCGGCGGCCTCCGGGGGCTTGCATGCCGCCAAATCTTGCATAGGCGGCCTCTCACAAGTCTGGAAGTGTTGTGGCGGTTGCAAACGCCCGGCACGCGTGTCCGGGGTGTGCCCCCCTCACGGACGGCGCCGCCACCGGCAACTGGAGGGGGGAAACGGACGCGGCGTGTCTACTCGGAGGGGATCTTGCTGTGGGTCTGGCGCGGATGTTGCTCCAAAGTGTTCCTATGGGCTGACATAACACAACCGGGTGGGGAGGTCCACTGGTCAAAGCCCGTCCGTGCAAAGTCAAAGGGCTATATCCCGTGGTCAAACGCTACAGGGTTAGGCGGGACGGGGGCACTTGGGGGGTAGCAATGCCACCGGAGCGTCGCACCGGGCCCTCATACATGTGGGGTGGTGTGGTGGCATGTCCGAAGAGGCGGGACGCGTCTCCGGGGCGTGCCCCCCTCACCGACGGCGATGATACGGTAGTAGACGTTCTGCGGTAACGATGCGGCGTCAATATTACTAAATACTCGGAGCGCGATAAAATCATGAGTTTTTTTGCACGACGTGGGCACATGTGCTATAGGAACGATGGTATTTTTCATAATTTTTGGTGATGGAGAAGTATCCGAAAAATTCCCTCTACGCGAATTGCCCTTCGCGCGTCTACGGCTGTGGCCGGCGGCCTCCAGGGGCTAGCATGCCGCCAAATCTTGCGTAGGTGGCCTCTCACAAGTCTTTAAGTGTTGTGGCGGTTGCAAACGCCCGACATGCGTGTCCGGGGTGTGGCCCCCCTCATGGACGGCGCCGCCGCCGGCACCTGGAGGGGGGAAACGGACGCGTCGGGTTTACACGGAGGGGATCTTGCTGTGGGTCTGGCCCGGATGTCGCTCCAAAGTGTTCCTATGGGCTGACCTAACACAACCGGATGGGGAGGTCCACTGGTCAAAGCCCGTCCGTGCAAAGTCAGAGGGGTAGATCCCGTGGTTAAACGCTACAGGGTTAGGCGGGACGGGGGCACTTGGGGGGTAGCAATGCCACCGGAGCGTCGCACCGGGCCCTCATACATGCGGGGTGGTGTGGTGGCATGTCCGAAGAGGCGGGACGCGTCTCCGGGGCGTGGCCCCCCCTCACGGTCGGCGATGACACGGTAGTAGACGTTCTGCGGCAACGATGCGGCTTCAATATTACTAAATAATCGGTGCGCGATAAAATCATGAGTTTTTTTGGACGACGTGGGCACATGTGCTATAGGAATGATGGTATTTTTCATAATTTTTGGTGATGGAGACGTATCCGAAATGTTCCCTCTACACGGATTGACCTTCGCGCGTCTAGGCTGTGGCCGGTGGCCTCCGGGGGCTAGCATGCCGCCAAATCTTGCGTAGGCGGCCTCTCACAAGTCTGGAAGTGTTGTGGCGGTTGCAAATGCCCTGCACGCGTGTCCGGGGTGTGCCCCCCCTCACGGACGGCGCCGCCGATGGCACCTGGAGGGGGGAAACGGACGCGTCAGGTCTACACGGAGGGGATCTTGCTGTGGGTCTGGCCCGGATGTTGCTCCAAAGTGTTCCTATGGGCTGATCTAACACAACCGGGTGGGGAGGTCCACTGGTCAAAGCCCGTCCGTGCAAAGTCAAAGGGCTAGATCCCGTGGTCAAACGCTACAGGGTTAGGCGGGAAAAAAGGGGGCACTAGGGGGTGGCAATGCCACCGGAGCGTCGCACCGGGCCCTCATACATGCGGGATGGTGTGGTGGCATGTCCGAAGAGGCGGGACGCGTCTCCGGGGCGTGGCCCCGCCTCACGGACGGCGATGACACGGTAGTAAACATTCTGCGGTAACGATGCGGCGTCATTATTACTAAATACTCAGAGCGCGATAAAATCATGAGTTTTTATGCACGACATGGGCACATGTGCTATAGGAATGATGGTATTTTTTCATAATTTTTGGTGATGGAGAAGTATCCGAAAAATTCCCTCTACCCGGATTGCCCTTCGCGCGTCTACGGTTGTGGCCGGCGGCCTCCGGGGGCTGGCATGCCGCCAAATCTTGCGTAGGCGGCCTCTCACAAGTCTGTAAGTGTTGTGGCGGTTGCAAACGCCCGGCACGCGTGTTCGGGGTGTGCCCCCCATCATGGACGGTGCCGCCACCGGCACCTGGAGGGGGTAAACGGATGCATCGGGTCTACACGGAGGGGATCTTGCTGTGGGTCTGGCCCGGATGTTGCTCCAAAGAGTTCCTATGGGCTGACCTAACACAACCGAGTGGGAAGGTCCACTGGTCAAAGCCCATCCGTGCAAAGTCAAAGGGCTAGATCCCGTGGTCAAACGCTACAGGGTTAGGCGGGACGGGGGCACTGGGGGTAGCAATGCCACCGGAACGTCGCACCGGGCCCTCATACATGCGGGGTGGTGTGGTGGCATGTCCGAAGAGGCGGGACGCGTCTCCGGGGCGTGGCCCCCCTCACGGACGGCGATGACACGGTAGTAGATGTTCTGCGGTAACGATGCGGCTTCAATATTACTAAATACTCGGTGCGCGATAAAATCATGAGTTTTTTTGCACGACGTGGGCACATGTGCTATAGGAACGATGGTATTTTTTCATAATTTTTGGTGATGGAGAGGTATCCGAAAAATTCCCTCTACGCGGATTGCCCTTCGCGCATCTACGGCTGTGGCCGGCGGCCTCCGGGGGATAGCATGCCGCCAAATCTTGCGTAGGCGGCCTCTCACAAGTCTTGAAGTGTCGTGGCGGTTGCAAACGCCCGGCGCGCGTGTCCGGGGTGTGCCCCCCCTCACGGACGGCGCCGCCGCCGGCACCTGGAGGGGGGAAACGGACGCGTCGGGTCTACACGAAGGGGATCTTGCTGTGGGTCTGGCCTGGATGTTGCTCCAAAGTGTTCCCATGGGCTGACCTAACACAACCGGGTGGGGAGGTCCACTGGTCAAAGCCCGTCCGTGCAAAGTCAAAGTGCTAGATCCCGTGGTCAAACGCTATAGGGTTAGGCGAGACGGGAGCACTGGGGGTAGCAATGCCACCGGAGCGTCGCACCGGGCCCTCATACGTGCGGGGTGGTGTGGTCGCATATCCGAAGAGGCGGGACGCGTCTCCGGGGCGTGGCCGCCCCTCACGGACGGCCATGACACGGTAGTAGACGTTCTGCGGTAACGATGCGGCGTCAATATTACTAAATACTCGGAGCGCGATAAAATCATGAGTTTTTTTGCACGACGTGGGCACATGTGCTATAGGAACGATGGTATTTTTTCATAATTTTTGGTGATGGAGAAGTATCCGAAAAATTCCCTCTATGCGGATTGCCCTTCGCGCGTCTACGGTGTGGCCGGCGGCCTCTGGGGGCTAGCATGCCGCCAAATCTTGCGTAGGCAGCCTCTCACAAGTCTGTAAGTGTTGTGGCGGTTGCAAACGCCCGGCACGCGTGTCTGGGGTGTGCCCCCCTCACGGACGGCGCCGCCGCCGGCACCTGGAGGGGGTAAACGGACGCGCCGGGTCTACACAGAGGGGATCTTGCTGTGGGTCTGGCCCGGATGTTGCTCCAAAGTGTTCCTATGGGCTGACCTAACACAACCGGGTGGGGAGGTCCACTGGTCAAAGCCCATCCGTGAAAAGTCAAAGGGCTAGATCCCGTAGTTAAACGCTACAGGGTTAGGCGGGACGGGGGCACTTGGGGGTAGCAATGCCACCAGTGCGTCGCACCGGGCCCTCATACATGCGGGTTGGTGTGGTGGCATGTCCGAAGAGGCGGGACACGTCTCCGGGGCGTGCCCCCCCTCACGGACGGTGATGACACGGTAGTAGACGTTCTGCGGTAACGATGCGGCCTCAATATTACTAAATACTCGGAGCGCGATAAAATCATGAGTTTTTTTGCACAACGTGGGCACATGTGCTATAGGAACGATGGTATTTTTTCATAATTTTGGTGATGGAGACGTATCCGAAAAATTCCCTCTACGCGGATTGACCTTCGCGCATCTACGGCTGTGGTCGGTGGCCTCCGGGGGCTAGCATGCCGCCAAATCTTGCGTAGGCGGCCTCTCACAAGTCTGGAAGTGTTGTGGCGGTTGCAAACGCCCGGCACACGTGTCCGGGGTGTGCCCCCCCTCCTGAACGACGCCGCCGCCGGCACCTGGAGGGGGGAAACGAATGCGTCGGGTCTACACGGAGGGGATCTTGCTGTGGGTCTGGCCCGGATGTTGCTCCAAAGTGTTCCTATGGGTTGACCTAACACAACCGGGTGGGGAGGTCCACTGGTCAAAGCCCGTCCATGCAAAGTCAAAGGGCTAGATCCCGTGGTCAAACGCTACAGGGTTAGGCGGAACGGGGGCACTGGGGGTAGCAATGCCACAGCAGCGTCACACCGGGCCCTCATACATGCGGGATGGTGTGGTGGCATGTCCGAAGAGGCGGGACGCGTCTCCGGGGTGTGGCCCCCCCTCACGGACGGCGATTACACGGTAGTAGACGTTCTGCGGTAACGATGCGGCGTCATTATTACTAAATATACGGAGCGCGATAAAATCATGAGTTTTTTTGCACGACGTGGACACATGTGCTATAGGAACGATGGTATTTTTTCATAATTTTTGGTGATGGAGAAGTATCCGAAAAATTCCCTCTACGCGGATTGCCCTTCGCGCGTCTACGGCTGTGGCCGGCGGCCTCCGGGGGCTAGCATGCCGCCAAATCTTGCGTAGGCGGCCTCTCCCAAGTCTGTAAGTGTTGTGGCGGTTGCAAACGCCCGGCACGCGTGTCCGGGGTGTGCCCCCCCCTCACGGACGGCGCCGCCGCCGGCACCTGGAGGGGGGAAACGGACGCGTCGGGTCTACACGGAGGGGATCTTGCTGTGGGTCTGGCCCGGATGTTTCTCCAAAGTGTTCCTATGGGCTGACCTAACACAACCGGGTGGGGAGGTCCACTGGTCAAAGCCCATCCGTGCAAAGTCAAAGTGCTAGATCCCATGGTCAAACGCTACAGGGTTAGGCGGGACGGGGGCACTGGGGGGGGGTAGCTATGCCACTGGAGCGTCGCACCGGGCCCTCATACGTGCGGGTTGGTGTGGTCGCATGTCCGAAGAGGCGGGACGCGTCTTCGGGGCGTGGCCCCCCCTCACGGACGGCGATGACACGGTAGTAGACGTTCTGCGGTAATGATGCGGCGTCAATATTACTAAATACTCGGAGCGCGATAAAATAATGAGTTTTTTTGCACGACGTGGGCACATGTGCTATAGGAACGATGGTATTTTTTCATAATTTTTGGTGATGGAGAAGTATCCGAAAAATTCCCTCGACGCGGATTGCTCTTCGCGCGTCTATGGCTGTGGCCGGCGGCCTCCGGGGGCTAGCATGCCGCCAAATCTTGCGTAGGCGGCCTCTCACAAGTCTGTAAGTGTTGTGGCGGTTGAAAACGCCCGGCACGCGTGTCCGGGGTGTGCCCCCCCTCACGGATGGCGCCGCCGCCGGCATCTGGAGGGGGTAAACGGACGCATCGAGTTTACACGGAGTGGATCTTTCTGTGGGTCTGGCCCAGATGTCGCTCCAAAGTGTTCCTATGGGCTGACCTAACACAACCGGGTGGGGAGGTCCACTGGTCAATGCCCGTCCGTGCAAAGTCAAAGGGGTAGATCCCGTGGTTAAACGCTACAGGGTTAGGCGGGACGGGGGCACTGGGGGTAGCAATGCCACCGGAGCGTTGCACCGGGCCCTCATACATGCGGGGTGGTATGGTGGCATGTCCGAAGAGGCGGGACGCGTCTCCGGGGCATGGCCCCCCCTCACGAACGGCGATGACACGGTAGTAGACGTTCTGCGGTAACGATGCGGCTTCAATATTACTAAATAGTCGGTGCGCGATAAAATCATGAGTTTTTTTGCACGACGTGGGCACATTTGCTATAGGAACGATGGTATTTTTTCATAATTTTTGGTGATGGAGACGTATCCGAAAAATTCCCTCTACGCGGATTGACCTTCGCGCGTCTACGTCTGTGGCCAGTGGCCTCCGGGGGCTAGCATGCCGCCAAATCTTGCGTAGGCGGCCTCTCACAAGTCTGGAAGTGTTGTAGCGGTTGCAAACGCCCGACACGCGTGTCCGGGGTGTGCCGCCCCCCTCACGGACGGCGCCGCCGCCGGCACCTGGAGGGGGGAAACGGACGACTCGGGTCTACACGGAGGGGATCTTGCTGTGGGTCTGGCCCAGATGTTGCTCCAAAGTGTTCCTATGGGCTGACCTAACACAACCGGGTGGGGAGGTCCACTGGTCAAAGCCCGTCCGTGCAAAGTCAAAGGGCTAGATCCCGTGGTCAAACGCTACATGGTTAGGCGGGACGGGGGCACTGGGGGTAGCAATTCCACCGGAGCATCGCACCGGGCCCTCATACATGCGGGATGAAGTGGTGGCAGGTCCGAAGAGGCGGGACGCCTCTCCGGGCGTGGCCCCCCCTCACGGACGGCGATGACACGGTAGTAGACGTTTTGCGGTAACGATGCGGCGTCATTATTACTAAATACTCGGAGCGCGATAATATCATGAGTTTTTTTGCACGACGTGGGCACATGTGCTATAGGAACGATGGTATTTTTTCATAATTTTTGGTGATGGAGAAGTATCCAAAAAATTCCCTCTACGCGGATTGCCCTTCGCGCATCTACGTCTGTGGCCGGCGGCCTCCGGGGGCTAGCATGCCGCCAAATCTTGTCTAGGCGGCCTCTCACAAGTCTGTAAGTGTTGTGGCGGTTGCAAACGCCCGGCACGCGTGTCCGTGGTGTGCCCCCCCTCACAGACGGCGCCGCCGCCGGCACCTGGAGGGGGTAAACGGATGCGTCGGGTCTACACGGAGGGGATCTTGCTGTGGGTCTGGCCCGGATGTTGCTCCAAAGTGTTCCTATGGGCTGACCTAACACAACCGGGTAGGGAGATCCACTGGTCAAAGCCCATCCGTGCAAAGTCAAAGGGCTCGATCCCGTGGTCAAATGCTACAGGATTAGGCGGGACGAGGGCACTGGGGGTAGCAATGCCACCGGAGCGTCGCACCGGGCCCTCATACATGCGGGGTGGTGTGGTGGCATGTCCGAAGAGGCGGGACGCGTCTCCGGGGCGTGCCCCCCCCCTCACGGACGGCGATGACACGGTAGTAGACGTTCTGCGGTAACGATGCGGCTTCAATATTACTAAATACTCGGTGCGCGATAAAATCATGAATTTTTTTGCACGACGTGGGCACATGTGCTATAGGAACGATGGTATTTTTTCATAATTTTTGGTGATGGACAAGTATCCAAAAAATTCCCTCTACGCGGATTGCCCTTCGCGCGTCTACGGCTATGGCCGGCGGCCTCCGGGGGCTAGCATGCCGCCAAATCTTGCGTAGGCGGCCTCTCACAAGTCTGGAAGTCTTCTGGCGGTTGCAAACGCCCGGCACGCGTGTCCGGGGTGCGCCCCCCTCACGGACGGCGCCGCCGCCGGCACCTGGAGGGGGGAAACGGACGCGTCGGGTCTACACGGAGGGGATCTTGCTGTGGGTCTGGCCCGGATGTTTCTCCAAAGTGTTCCTATGGGCTGACCTAACACAACCGGGTGGGGAGGTCCACTGGTCAAAGCCCGTCCGTGCAAAGTCAAAGGGCTAGATCCCGTGGTCAAACGCTACCGGGTTAGGCAG
>NW_025229894.1:3987-4604 GCF_018294505.1 Triticum aestivum | reverse complement strand
CACCGGGCCCCCATACATGCGGGGTGGTGTGGTGGCATGTCCGAAGAGGCGGGACGCGTCTTCGGGGCGTGGTCCCCCCTCACGGACGGCGATGACACGGTAGTAGACGTTCTGCAGTAACGATGCAGCGTCAATATTACTAAATACTCGGAGCGCGATAAAATCATGAGCTTTTTTGCACGACGTGGGCACATGTGCTATAGGAACGATGGTATTTTTTCGTAATTTTTGGTGATGGAGAAGTATCCGAAAAATTCCCTCTACGCGGATTGCCCTTCGCGCGTCTACGGCTGTTGCCGGCGGCCTCCGGGGGCTAGCATGCTGCCAAATCTTGCGTAGGCGGCCTCTAACAAATCTGAAAGTGTTGTGGCGGTTGCAAATGCCCGGCACGCGTGTCCGGGGTGTGCCCTCCCTCACGGACGGCGCCGCCGCCGGCACCTGGAGGGGGGAAACGGACGCGTCGGGTCTACACGGAGGGGATCTTGCTGTGGGTCTGGCATGGATGTTGCTCCAAAGTGTTCCTATGGGCTGAACTAACACAATCGGGTGGGGAGGTCCACTGGTCAAAGCCCGTCCGTGCAAAGTCAAAGGGCCAGATCCCGTGGTCAAACGCTACA
>NW_025229894.1:3437-3800 GCF_018294505.1 Triticum aestivum | reverse complement strand
GGTTAGGCGGGACAGGGGCACTGGGGGTAGCAATGCCACCGGAGCGTCGCATCGGACCCTCATACATGCGGGGTGATGTGGTGGCATGTCCAAAGAGGCGGGACACGTCTCCGGGGCGTGCCCCCCCCTCCCGGACGGCGATGACACGGTAGTAGACGTTCTGCGGTAACGATGCGGCATCATTATTACTAAATACTCGGAGCGCGATAAAATCATGAGTTTTTTTGCACGACATGGGCACATGTGCTATAGGAATAATGGTATTTTTTCATAATTTTTGGTGATGGAGAAGTATCCGAAAAATTCCCTCTACGCGGATTGCCCTTCGCGCGTCTACGGCTGTGGCCGGCGGCCTCCGGGGGC
>NW_025229894.1:0-2438 GCF_018294505.1 Triticum aestivum | reverse complement strand
CGTCGCACCGCCTCCAGTGCCCGCGCCGCCCCAAGACCGCAGTCGACGCCGCCGGGCCGGCCCGTCCCCGACGGCCTATCCCCGGCTGTGGCCGCCCCATCCCCGACTGCGCCGGCGGCCGACGCCACTGCCTCGCCCGTCGCCGCCCTTCTCCACCTCGACCTCGTCGCCGCCCCGCCTTTGCTTCGCTGGTGAGCCCCCTGTTGCTGCTTTGCTGCTACCGCTGCCGCTTGCTGCTTGCTGCCACCGCTGCTGCTGCTTGCTGCCGCTGGTTGCTGCTTCCTGCTGCTGCCGCTGGTTGCTGCTTCCTGCTGCTGCCGCTGCTTGCTACTTGCTGCTGCTATGTTAGGTTAGTTAGTTCAGGGTTTAGATGGATAGATTAGTTAGATATATAAATAGTTAGATAGGTGGATTATAAGATATGAAAATTTTTGTTGATAGGTTAGTTGAGAAAAAAATTGTTGTTGATATATAGATGGATAGATGAGTGGATACTACATCATGATATATAGATGGATAGATGATGATGATGAATATGTGACGAATAGATGATGAGTCCCTATAGTTTTTTTGCCTACATGATGCAAAAATAAATGAATGCATGTTTAAATGTTTTAAATATGCTCTATGAGTTGTGATGTTCTAATTATTTGTCGTGATGGAATTTGCAGGCTTTGTGGTGTTGCATTCATCGGAGTGACCGTTGTCTGACGCGTTGGTCCCCCTGAGCATCCCTCTGTTGTTCGACTACTTCCTCTACAACCGAGGGTGAGCTACAAGTCCATCTCCTCCATTTTTTCATATCACTAGATTTCATTCTCAAGTCAAGTGGCGTAACCTAGGTGTCTCCTGTCTGAAAGGGTTGCATCGATAAATATGCATTCAATTGCATATTTATCACCGCAGCTCTTTCGGACTGTCCAGCATTTTCCATGGACAGCCCGAGGATGTGTAGATTGGGTATGTTCTCCATATTCTACCCCGTTCCGAGACAGGATTTCGGCGGCGCCTCCCCATTCTTCTTCGGAGCACATTCTCTCGGCTATTTGCCGAGACGTGTATCTGGAGAACAGCGGGGAGGTGCTGCCGAAATTTTGTCTCGAAATGGGGTAGAATGGAGAACGTACTCAATATACACATCCTCGGGTGGGATTAGGACCCATCTTTACCTATTAGAGATGTAGGTGGATTCAACGTGGTAGAAACTGAAAATTTGATGTGATTAATTTAAGTGAATCCTTAAATATGTTGTGTGGCTTGCAAAAAAGCAGAGGATGGCAGATAATCAGTGGATGTACAGTGGTTTTATCCGTCGGAATCGAGTAACATCAGAGTGGATCGCGAAAACCGATGTGTATTTGAAGGAGATATTCCGTCGTCCAATGAGAATTATCCCACCATGCCCCTGTGCGAGATGTGCCAGACGTCACCGTAGAAATCAGACGGACATGAGTGAGCACCTTCGCACGCATGGATATATGCCAAACTTTGACATGCCACCGATAAACATAGCCGAGCAGGACCGTGGTAGAGAGGAGGTGATGCGACAACGCATCGATGTATATGAGGACGACGGGGTTAGAGACATGCTAGATGATGTCATTGTTGCAGAAACGGCAAATGCGACACCTTCAGAGAATGAACCAGAGGAGCCGGAGGCAACCGCAAAGGCCTTCTTGGAGGTCTTGGCCTCGTCGAAGAAACCTCTTTATGCGGGTGCGAAAATATCTCAGCTGGATGCCATCTCGCAACTGATTGCAGTCAAGGCTGAGTACGGCTGTAGCCAGAAATGCTTCAAAGCATTCCTGGGAGTATGGGCTAACAGCCTCCCTGAGGGTCATGAACTGCCGAAAAGCATGTATGATACAAAGAAAATCATGAAGGCACTCTCTATGGATTATGAGAAAATAGATGTTTGCCTGAAGAATTGCCTTTTGTTTAGGCACGAGTATGCGAATGACAAGTACTGTAGGAAGTGCGGTTCATCTCGGTACATTAAGGTGGTCAGTGAGGATGGTGAGAAAAAGCAGCTAACCATTCCCATTAAGGTTCTTCGGTATCTTGATTTTATAAAAAGACTGCAACGCCTTTTCATCAAGAAGGAGTCTGCCAAAATGATGAAGTGGCACAAGGAAGGTATAAGGTACAATCCAAAAAAAATTGTACATCCATCGGGAGGGGAAGCATGGAAGTCTTTCGATGAAGAATACCCCGAGGAAGCAGCCGAGGCTGGGAATGTCAGAATAGCCATATCAGGTGATGGGTTGAATCCATATGGTATGTCGTCCAATCCATACAACCGCTGGCCTATGTTTGTAATTCCGCTCAATCTTCCTCCCGGTGCCCTAATGCAACGGAAGACCATGTTCTTGTCGCTCATCATTCCGGGGCCTGAATACCCGGGGAAGCAATTGGGTGTGTTTATGCAGCCGCTTGTG
>NW_025229893.1:16774-18187 GCF_018294505.1 Triticum aestivum | reverse complement strand
ATGAGTTCTCGTCCAAAACCCTTCTCCGAAAGAGATTGTCTAGTTTGTACACGAAGTGCGTCCAGTTTTTGCCGTGACCCTCTCTGCTCTTTCGCACATGCTATGCGGGTGAAATGATGATACCATGCCAAGTTTCAACATTTTCACTGTTTATTTTGTAGTGATTTTCAATTTCACGGTCATTTAGCTCTCTAAACAATTAGGTAAATGACTGAAAAACAACAAATGATGTCAGAACATGTTGGAAATTGATGACGTCGCTTTGAATGCTGCATACTAAACACAAAAGAAGTCCGGAGTTCAAATAAGTTTAAAAAACATTGATGTGCCCGTGTAACAGATGAGTTCTCGTCCGAAACCCTGATACTCCGACAGAGATTGTCCAGTTTGTACACGAAGTGCGTCCAGTTTTTGCCGTGACCCTCTCTACTCTTTCGCACATGCTATGCAGGTGAAATGATGATACCATGCCAAGTTTCAACATTTTCACAGTTTATTTTGTAGTGATTTTCAATTTCACAGTCATTTAGCTCTCTAAACAATTAGGTAAATGACTGAAAAACAACAAATGATGTCAGAACATGTTGGAAATTGATGACATGTCTTTGAATGCTACATGCTGAACACAAAAGAAATCCGGAGTTCAAATAAGTTTAAAAAACATTGAAGTACCCGTGTAAAAGATGAGTTCTCGTCCGAAACCCTGATACTCCGAAAGAGATTGTCCAATTTGTACACGAAGTGCGTCCAGTTTTTGCCGTGTCCCTCTCCACTCTTTCGCACATACTATGCGGGTCAAATGATGATACCATGCCAACTTTCAACATTTTCATAGTTCATTTTGTAGTGATTTTCAATTTCACGATCATTTAGCTCTCTAAACAATTAGGTAAATGACTGAAAAACAACAAATGATGTCAGAACATGTTGTAAATTGATGACGTCGCTTTGAATGCTGCATACTGAACACAAAATAAGTCCGGAGTTCAAATAAGTTTAAAAAACATTTAAGTGCCCGTGTAACAGATGAGTTCTCGTCCGAAACCCTTCTCCGAAAGAGATTGTCCAGTTTGTACACGAAGTGCGTCCAGTATTTGCCGTGACCCTCTCTGCTTTTTTTTCATATGCTATGCGGGTGAAATGATGATACCATGCCAGGTTTCAACATTTTCATAGTTTATTTTGTAGTGATTTTCAATTTCACGGTCATTTAGCTCTCTAAACAATTAGGTAAATGATTGAAAAACAACAAATGATGTCAGAACATGTTGGAAATTGGTGACGTCGCTTTGAATGCTGCATACTGAACACAAAAGAAGTCCGGAGTTCAAATAAGTTTAAAAAACATTGAAGTGCCCGTGTAACAAATGAGTTCTCGTCCGAAACCCTGATACTCCGAAAGAGATTGTCCAG
>NW_025229893.1:14706-15689 GCF_018294505.1 Triticum aestivum | reverse complement strand
AAGTCCGGAGTTCAAATAAGTTTAAAAAACATTGAAGTGCCCGTGTAACAGATGAGTTCTCGTCCGAAACCCTGATACTCCGAAAGAGATTGTCCAGTTTGTACACGAAGTGCGTCCAGTTTTTGCCGTGACCCTCTATACTCTTTTGCACATGTTATGCGGGCGAAATGATGATACCATGCCAAGTTGCAACATTTTCATAGTTCATTTTGTAGTGATTTTCAATTTCACGGTCATTTAGCTCTCTAAACAATTAGGTAAATGACTAGAAAAAAACAAATGATGTCAGAACATGTTGGAAATTGATGACATCGCTTTGAATGCAGCATACTGAACACAAAAGAAGTCCGGAGTTCAAATAAGTTTAAAAAACATTGAAGTGCCCGTCTAACAGATGAGTTCTCGTCCGAAACCCTGATACTTCGAAAGAGATTGTCCAGTTTGTACACGAAGTGCGTCCAGTTTTTGCCGTGACCCTCTCTACTCTTTCGCACATGCTATGTGGGTGAAATGATGATACCATGCCAAGTTTCAACATTTTCACAGTTCATTTCGTAGTGATTTTCAATTTCATGGTCATTTAGCTCTCTAAACAATTAGGTAAATGACTGAAAAACTACAAATGATGTTAGAACATGATGGAAATTGATGATGTCGCTTTGAATGCTGCATACTGAACACAAAAGAAGTCCAGAGTTCAAATAAGTTTAAAAAACATTGAATTGCCCGTGTAACAGATGAGTTCTCGTCCGAAACCCTGATACTCCGAAAGAGATTGTCCAGTTTGTACACGAAGTGCGTCCAGTTTTTGCCGTGACCCTCTATACTCTTTCGCATATGCTATGCGGGTGAAATGATGATACCATGCCAGGTTTCAACATTTTCATAGTTTATTTTGTAGTGATTTTCAATTTCACGGTCATTTAGCTCTCTAAACAATTAGGTAAATGATTGAAAAACAACAAATGATGTCAGAACATGTT
>NW_025229893.1:13181-14248 GCF_018294505.1 Triticum aestivum | reverse complement strand
ATGCGGGTGAAATGATGATACCATGCCAAGTTTCAATATTTTCACTGTTTATTTTGTAGTGATTTTCAATTTCACGGTCATTTAGCTCTCTAAACAATTAGGTAAATGACTGAAAAACAACAAATGATGTCAGAACATGTTGGAAATTGATGACGTCGCTTTGAATGCTGCATACTAAACACAAAAGAAGTTCGGAGTTCAAATAAGTTTAAAAAACATTGAAGTGCCCATGTAACAGATGAGTTCTCGTCTGAAACCCTGATACTCCGACAGAGATTGTCCAGTTTATACACGAAGTGCGTCCATTTTTTGCCGTGACCCTCTCTACTCTTTCGCACATTCTATGCAGGTGAAATGATGATACCATGCCAAGTTTCAACATTTTCACAGTTTATTTTATAGTGATTTTCAATTTCACAGTCATTTAGCTCTCTAAACAATTAGGTAAATGACTGAAAAACAACAAATGATGTCAGAACATGTTGGAAATTGATGACGTGTCTTTGAATGCTACATACTGAACACAAAAGAAATCCGGAGTTCAAATAAGTTTAAAAAACATTGAAGTGCCCGTGTAAGAGATGAGTTCTCGTCCAAAACCCTGATACTCCGAAAGAGATTGTCCAATTTGTACACGAAGTGCGTCCAGTTTTTGCCGTGTCCCTCTCCACTCTTTCGCACATGCTATGCGGGTCAAATGATGATACCATGCCAACTTTCAACATTTTCATAGTTCATTTTGTAGTGATTTTCAATTTCACGATCATTTAGATCTCTAAACAATTAGGTAAATGACTGAAAAACAACAAATGATGTCAGAACATGTTGTAAATTGATGACGTCGCTTTGAATGCTGCATACTGAACACAAAATAAGTCCGGAGTTCAAATAAGTTTAACAAACATTGAAGTGCCCGTGTAACAGATGAGTTCTCGTCCGAAACCCTTTTCCGAAAGAGATTGTCCAGTTTGTACACGAAGTGCGTCCAGTATTTGTCGTGACCCTCTCTGCTCTTTCGCATATGCTATGCGGGTGAAATGATGATACCATGCCAGGTTTCAACATTT
>NW_025229893.1:12319-13044 GCF_018294505.1 Triticum aestivum | reverse complement strand
GATTGTCCAGTTTGTACACGAAGTGCGTCCAGTATTTGCCTTGACCCTCTCTGCTCTTTCGCATATGCTATGCGGGTGAAATGATGATACCATGCCAGGTTTCAACATTTTCATAGTTTATTTTGTAGTGATTTTCAATTTCACGGTCATTTAGCTCTCTAAACAATTAGGTAAATGACTGAAAAACAACAAATGATGTCAGAACATGTTGGAAATTGGTGACGTCGCTTTGAATGCTGCATACTGAACACAAAAGAAGTCCGGAGTTCAAATAAGTTTAAAAAACATTGAAGTGCGCGTGTAACAGATGAGTTCTCGTTCGAAACCCTGATACTCCGAAAGAGATTGTCCAGTTTGTACACGAAGTGCGTCCAGTTTTTGCCGTGACCCTCTCTACTCTTTCGCACATGCTATGTGGATGAAATGATGATACCATGCCAAGTTTCAACATTTTCACAGTTCATTTTGTAGTGATTTTCAATTTCATGGTCATTTAGCTCTCTAAACAATTAGGTAAATGACTGAAAAACAACAAATGATGTCAGAACATGTTGGAAATTGATGATGTTGCTTTGAATGCTGCATACTGGACACAACAGAAGTCCGGAGTTCAAATAAGTTTAAAAAACATTGAAGTGCCCGTGCAACAGATGAGTTCTCGTCCAAAACCCTTCTCCGAAAGAGATTGTCTAGTTTGGACACGAAGTGCGTCTAGTTTTTGCCGT
>NW_025229893.1:12009-12309 GCF_018294505.1 Triticum aestivum | reverse complement strand
GCATACTGAACACAAAATAAGTCCGGAGTTCAAATAAGTTTAAAAAACATTTAAGTGCCCGTGTAACAGATGAGTTCTCGTCCGAAACCCTTCTCCGAAAGAGATTGTCCAGTTTGTACACGAAGTGCGTCCAGTATTTGCCGTGACCCTCTCTGCTTTTTTTTCATATGCTATGCGGGTGAAATGATGATACCATGCCAGGTTTCAACATTTTCATAGTTTATTTTGTAGTGATTTTCAATTTCACGGTCATTTAGCTCTCTAAACAATTAGGTAAATGATTGAAAAACAACAAATGAT
>NW_025229893.1:10316-11999 GCF_018294505.1 Triticum aestivum | reverse complement strand
AAGTCCGGAGTTCAAATAAGTTTAAAAAACATTGAAGTGCCCGTGTAACAGATGAGTTCTCGTCCGAAACCCTGATACTCCGAAAGAGATTGTCCAGTTTGTACACGAAGTGCGTCCAGTTTTTGCCGTGACCCTCTATACTCTTTTGCACATGTTATGCGGGCGAAATGATGATACCATGCCAAGTTGCAACATTTTCATAGTTCATTTTGTAGTGATTTTCAATTTCACGGTCATTTAGCTCTCTAAACAATTAGGTAAATGACTAGAAAAAAACAAATGATGTCAGAACATGTTGGAAATTGATGACATCGCTTTGAATGCAGCATACTGAACACAAAAGAAGTCCGGAGTTCAAATAAGTTTAAAAAACATTGAAGTGCCCGTGCAACAGATGAGTTGTCGTCCAAAACCCTTCTCCGAAAGAGATTGTCTAGTTTGTACACGAAGTGCGTCCAGTTTTTGCCGTGACCCTCTCTGCTCTTTCGCACATGCTATGCGGGTGAAATGACGATACCATGCCAAGTTTCAACATTTTCACTGTTTATTTTGTAGTGATTTTCAATTTCACGGTCATTTAGCTCTCTAAACAATTAGGTAAATGACTGAAAAACAACAATGATGTCAGAACATGTTGGAAATTGATGACGTCGCTTTGAATGCTGCATACTAAACACAAAAGAAGTCCGGAGTTCAAATAAGTTTAAAAAACATTGAAGTGCCCGTGTAACAGATGAGTTCTCGTCCGAAACCCTGATACTCCGACAGAGATTGTCCAGTTTGTACATGAAGTGCGTCCATTTTTTGTCGTGACCCTCTCTACTCTTTTGCACATGCTATACAGGTGAAATGATGATACCATGCCAAGTTTCAACATTTTCACAGTTTATTTTGTAGTGATTTTCAATTTCACAGTCATTTAGCTCTCTAAACAATTAGGTAAATGACTGAAAAACAACAAATGATGTCAGAACATGTTGGAAATTGATGACGTGTCTTTGAATGCTACATACTGAACACAAAAGAAATCCGGAGTTCAAATAAGTTTAAAAAACATTGAAGTGCCCGTGTAACAGATGAGTTCTCGTCCGAAACCCTGATACTCCGAAAGAGATTGTCCAATATGTACACGAAGTGCGTCCAGTTTTTGCCGTGTCCCTCTCCACTCTTTCGCACATGCTATGCGGGTCAAATGATGATACCATGCCAACTTTCAACATTGTCACAGTTCATTTTGTAGTGATTTTCAATTTCACGATCATTTATCTCTCTAAACAATTAGGTAAATGACTGAAAAACAACAAATGATGTCAGAACATGTTGTAAATTGATGACGTCGCTTTGAATGCTGCATACTGAACACAAAATAAGTCCGGAGTTCAAATAAGTTTAAAAAATATTGAAGTGCCCGTGTAACAGATGAGTTCTCGTCCGAAACCCTTCTCCGAAAGAGATTGTCCAGTTTGTACACGAAGTGCGTCCAGTATTTGCCTTGACCCTCTCTGCTCTTTCGCATATGCTATGCGGGTGAAATGATGATACCATGCCAGGTTTCAACATTTTCATAGTTTATTTTGTAGTGATTTTCAATTTCACGATCATTTAGCTCTCTAAACAATTAGGTAAATGAATGAAAAACAACAAATGATGTCAGAACATGTTGGAAATTGGTGACGTCGCTTT
>NW_025229893.1:9634-10306 GCF_018294505.1 Triticum aestivum | reverse complement strand
TTGATGACGTCGCTTTGAATGCTCCATAAAGAACGCAAAAGAAGTCCATAGTTCAAATAAGTTTAAAAAACATTGAAGTGCCCGTGTAACAGATGAGTTCTCGTCCGAAACCCTGATACTCCGAAAGACATTGTCCAGTTTGTACACGAAGTGTGTCCAGTTTTTGCTGTGACCCTCTCTACTCTTTCGCACATTCTATGCGGGTGAAATGATGATACCATGCCAAGTTTCAACATTTTCACAGTTCATTTTGTAGTGATTTTCTATTTCACGGTCATTTAGCTCTCCTAAACAATTAGGTAAATGACTGAAAAACAACAAATGATGTCAGAACATGTTGGAAATTGATGACGTCGCTTTGAATGCTGCATATTGAACACAAAAGAAGTCCGGAGTTCAAATAAGTTTAAAAAATATTGAAGTGCCCGTGTAACAGATGAGTTCTCGTCCGAAACCCTGATACTCCGAAAGAGATTGTCCACTTTGTACACGAAGTGCGTCCAGTTTTTGCCGTGACCCTCTCTACTCTTTCGCACATGCTATGTGGGTGAAATGATGATACCATGCCAAATTTCAACATTTTCACAATTCATTTTGTAGTGATTTTCAATTTCACGGTCATTTAGCTCTCTTAACAATTAGGTAAATGACTCAAAAACAGCAAATGATGTC
>NW_025229893.1:0-8992 GCF_018294505.1 Triticum aestivum | reverse complement strand
GGAAATTGATGATGTCGCTTTGAATGCAGCATACTGAACACAAAAGAAGTCCGGAGTTCAAATAAGTTTAAAAAACATTGAAGTGCCCGTGTAACAAATGAATTCTCATCCGAAACCCTTCTCCGAAAGAGATTGTCCAGTTTGTACACGAAGTGCGTCCAGTTTTTGCCGTGACCCTATCTACTCTTTCGCACATGCTATGCGGGTGAAATGATGATGCCATGCCAAGTTTCAACATTTGCACAGTTCATTTTGTAGTGATTTTCAGTTTCACGCTCATTTAGCTCTCTAAACAATTAGGTAAATGACTGAAAAACAACAAATGATGTCAGAACATGTTGGAAATTGATGACGTCTCTTTGAATGTTGCATACTGAACACAAAAGAAATCCAGAGTTCAAATAAGTTTAAAAAACATTGAAGTGCCCGTGTAACAGATGAGTTCTCGTCCTAAACCTTGATACTCCAAAAGAGATTGTCTAGTTTGTACACGAAGTGCGTCCAGTTTTTGCCGTGTCCCTCTCCACTCTTTCGCACAGGCTATGCAGGTGAAATGATGATACCATGCCAAGTTTCAACATTTTCATAGTTCATTTTGTAGTGATTTTCAATTTCACGATCATTTAGCTCTCTAAACAATTAGGTAAATGACTAGAAAACAACAAATGATGTCAGAACATGTTGTAAATTGATGACGTCGCTTTGAATGCTGCATACTGAACACAAAAAAAGTCCGGAGTTCAAATAAGTTTAAAAAACATTGAAGTGCCCGTGTAACAGATGAGTTCTCGTCCGAAACCCTGATACTCCGAAAGAGATTGTCCAATATGTACACGAAGTGCGTCCAGTTTTTGCCGTGTCCCTCTCCACTCTTTCGCACATGCTATGCGGGTCAAATGATGATACCATGCCAACTTTCAACATTGTCATAGTTCATTTTGTAGTGATTTTCAATTTCACGATCATTTATCTCTCTAAACAATTAGGTAAATGACTGAAAAACAACAAATGATGTCAGAACATGTTGTAAATTGATGACGTCGCTTTGAATGCTGCATACTGAACACAAAATAAGTCCAGAGTTCAAATAAGTTTAAAAAACATTGAAGTGCCCGTGTAACAGATGAGTTCTCGTCCGAAACCCTTCTCCGAAAGAGATTGTCCAATATGTACACGAAGTGCGTCCAGTATTTGCCTTGACCCTCTCTGCTCTTTCGCATATGCTATGCGGGTGAAATGATGATACCATGCCAGGTTTCAACATCTTCATAGTTTATTTTGTAGTGATTTTCAATTTCACGGTCATTTAGCTCTCTAAACAATTAGGTAAATGACTGAAAAACAACAAATGATGTCAGAACATGTTGGAAATTGGTGACGTCGCTTTGAATGCTGCATACTGAACACAAAAGAAGTCCGGAGTTGTCACACCCTAGCTAGTCATGCATTAGAGTGTTGCATCATGTTTACTCATTCATCAGAAACTTGAAATGGGGATGACAGAACCCCCAGTCCCCTCTGAAACCAACTAGGGTTTACTAAAATAATTTTCAATGAACCTGAAATGCCCTTCTAAAATGCCCATCATTTTTGTCTTGGTTCAGAACCTCTGCCAAAAGTGGTGCACATTTTCCTAGGCCATCCTAGGGTTTTTGATTTAAATCATAAATATTTGAATTTGGGCATTTAAAATAATATAAAATATTTAAATTCTCAAATATCTCCAAACTAAAATGTTTCATGTTGGAAATAATCCAACTATGGGCCAGGAATAGTTTGGTGATTTTTGAAGTTGCCTAGGTATTTTATTTAATTCAACAAAGTTGCAGATATATTAAATAAAAACAGAAAACAGAAAAGAAAGGGAAAGACTTACCTGTGCGGCCCAGCCAGCTGGCCGGCCCAGCCAGCAACCGACCCAGCCCAGCACTGTAGCTCCCCGTCGTCTTCCTCCCCTCGCCCCGAAGCTGCTGCGTGCTCGCGCGCGCACGGCCGCGCGGCCACCTCCTGCTTGCCGACGCCCTCCTGGCCGCGTGGACGACGCCCGCAGCCTGTCCCGATCCCCCCTGCTCTCTCTCACTCTCCCCGGCTCTCTCCTTCCTCTCCCTCGCTCTCTCTCTCACACGACCGAACACCACCGTCGCGCCGTTCGCCATAGCCACCGTCTCCGACCACCCCTCGCTCCCCCGACTAGCTCAGGAGCTCCGCCTCGACTCCCTCTTCCTCCTCACCGCTCCACAGCTCCCCGGAAGCCCTGCATCGCCGTCACGTCGCCGTTACCCTCTTCGGGCTCCGACCACCGTCGCCGTCGAATTCGCCGTCTCCAGCGCGTCCCCGAGCCCGCTTCGACGCCCACTGCAACCGCGGTGAGCTACGCCACCGTTTCCCCCTCTCCTTCCCCTCGTTCCCTCACCGTAGCCACCTCCCCACCACGGCCGAACCTCCGCCGTCGCCGAGCTCGCCGTCGACGCAGCTCCGGTGACCATTTGGTCACCCCGGCGAGTCAAACAAGTTCGCAAGACCCCGTAGAGCATTCCTAGCGCCTCGCCTTGCTCGACTTCGAGCTCCAACACCAATCCCGTGCACGACCGAACCCCGGCGACCGCAGCCGAGCTCGCCGCCGTCGACTCCGGCCACCCCGACCCCAACGGGCTCCGCCAAGAGCTGTGGGTCGACCTCAGCTCCACTCCGGTGGTCTCCGCGGCCCCTCTGGTGGCCGAAACGACCAAAACCACTCTCGCCGCCGCGCTAATGGTCGCCGCCGGCCAGAACTCCGGCGGGCTGACGTGGCTTAGTTAATTAGTCACTAACCCCCCCACCTACTGACGCTGACAAGTGGGCCCAGGGCCTAGTCAAAGCTAACCAGCCCGGGTCAACGCCGGATTAGCCCCTGTGTCACTGACGTGTGGACCCCACACGTCAGGTTTGACCCGAGCCAGCCCTGTTGACCTGCTGATGCCACTGTGACGTCAGGCTGACGCAGTAATTGAATTTCTGGATTTAAATTAAATCAGGAAATTCCAGAATATTAATTAAACTTCAAAAATTCATAACTTTTATTCTGTAACTCCAAATTGGACAAATTATATATGAAAAATGATCAGAAAAATCCAATCTATCCATCTGTACCATTTGCATGCATGATCAAACAAGTTAAGTTGATGTTTCAAGCAGAACAAGGAAAAGCACTTTAAAAGGCCATATTTGAATTTGAAATTTGAATCTTTGATTCAAATTTGTCCAAACCCTTCTGGCTTTAGTTGCATTAGCCCAACACACTCATATTGTCATGTGTCATGCATGCATCATATTGTTGCATATTGTTTGGTGATGCTTGTGTATCGATGTCCCTTGCGACAGGTTCTGTTCCCGAGGAGTACCGTGATTACCCTAACGAAGAACCGTATCCGTGCATCGAACCATCAGGCAAGCAACCAACCATTTGATCATATCGATACAATCCCATGTTCTCGCTCCTGCTCTCTTTTACTGCATTAAGACAACGCGATTCAAACTGCTGTGTGCTACGGTAGTTGAACCCATTTCCTCTGCATGACCTGTCATTGCCACAGTAACTAGATGAAACCCACTAGCATGTGTAGGAGTTGATTGAGCCCTATGTATGTGTTGTTCCTACCTTGCTATGCCTGCTATGCTTAGAGTCGTGTCAGGTCTGGTTCATCTGGGTGATGGGCTAGAGTGAAATGATTATGTCGGTAATGAGAGTGGTGTGATGAACACGATTTGGTAAAGGTATCGATGAGAGGCCATGTAGGAGTACATGGTGGGTTGTTTCATTGAAGCCGACCTTAAGCACTGAGATCTGTATGTGTGATTTAAGATTCAGCTACTACCATGCATTGGGCCCGAAACCAATGGACCCTCTCGACTTCTTATTCACCCTAGTTCTCCGTCCAGGAGTTGCAAGTAGTTTCTGGTGTTTGTAGCCTACTGGAGGCCGTGGACAGCGCTGACCGTAGGGGTGGGCTGTGATGCGGTAGGTACGTGGCACGGTGTACCGAATACCCATTAGGTATCTCGGGAACCCTGTTCACATCGTTCGGGGCCGTATGGGAAACCTCGGCCGGACTCCCTGCGGATGGAACCTGAATAGGCGATAAACCTGGACTGGAGGCTTAGGTGATTAGGTAGGTCGTGGCCGACACCCACGTTGGGCTTCCGCTTGAAGGTTGCCGAGTACATGTCGTGTAAACGACGGTAAGTGGTGAGAGCGTGTATGAAGAAGTACCCCCTGCAGGGTTAACATAATCTATTCGAATAGCCGCGTCCGCGGTAAAGGACTACTTGGTTGCCTATACAGTTCATAGACAAGTAAATGGAAACTACTAAAAGCCTCAAGATAAGTGTGAGTGCCGAGGATGGCTCTTCCGTAGGAAGACGGAGGTGGATCCTCGGTAGTGTATTGAAGTGGTGAGTAGTGGACTCGTGTGCGCAAAACTATTTCAAGTTGGAGTATTTAAGGATAGTCTAGCCAAGAGTCAAAGCTGGCTTGCTGCAATAACTCCACCGACCCTTCTTGATACTATGCATGTATGTAGGATCTGATGTAAGTCTTGCTGAGTACCTTTGTACTCATGTTGCTATAATCTACATTTTTACAGAAGACGCTGCAACCCCTTCTGATGGGTTCTATGTAGACGTTGACATCAACGAGTAGGCTAAAGACCCAGGTGGTGACCCTGAGCTTGTGATGGACCACGTAGTATAGCTAGGCTTTCCAAGCCTCTTTTATTTTACTAGTTGTCTGTACCCAGACAAAGTACTTCCGCTGTTGGCTTGTATGACTGTATGATTTGTATGTTGGGTCGTGAGACCCGTACCTGTGTGTATGATATGTATGGATCCCTGAGCCTTAAATAAAGTACTTGTATCATAGAGTCATGTTGTGATGCTTCGTTGTATTTGCACATATCGAGCATATTGTGTGTATGGTTGAAATGCTTGGTATGTGTGGGATCTGACTATCTAGTTGTTTATCTTTAGTAGCCTCTCTTACCGGGAAATGTCTCCTAGTGTTACCACTCAGCCATGGTAGCTTGCTACTGCTCTGGAACACTTAGGCTGGCCGGCATGTGTCCTTCTTCGTTCCTGTGTCTGTCCCTTCGGGGAAATGTCACGCTTTGAGTACCGGAGTCCTGTTAGCCCGCTACAGCCCGGTTTACCGGAGTCCTGCTAGCCCAGTGCTACAGCCCGGACCCACTTGCTGATGACCGACACGTTCGAAGCTGGGTCATGGATGCCTGTCCCTGTAAGTCTGTGCCACTTTGGGTTTACGACTAGTCATGTCAGCCCGGGCTCTTTATCATATGGATGCTAGCGACACTATCATATACGTGAGCCAAAAGGCGCAAACGGTCCCGGGAAAAGGTAAGACGACACCCGTGGGGATACCGTGCGTGAGGCCACAAAGTGATATGAGGTGTTACCAGCTAGATCGATGTGACATCGAGTCGGGGTCCTGACAGCGTTGGCATCAGAGCCGGACTGCCTGTAGGTTCTCCAAGCCAAACTGGTCGATGTTGAGTCTAGAAATTCTTTAGCTATATGTAGGGGAATTGTTTGTGGGTTGGAACGTAAGGCTCTTTTTACTCCTTATACCTTATGACTTTCTGATCTGAGTCAGTCCATTCTTCCACCGGGGATAAGGAATTAGGATCTATTCTTTCTATCAGGATCACGTGTTACTAATCAGTAGTACCTTATAAGTTTGATGGTTACAAGCCTAGTTCAGTTCTACTACCACATTATGTAGTCAGAATGGTTCAGAACTTTGATATGATGATGTTGAGTGTGTACGAAATCCTTTGTCAAATGTCTCAAATCCTTTTTGAGCATTTACAGCTGTTATGCTGCCGAAATTTTGCTAGGAATTCTAATGCCTTTGCATTATGATTGTGCTTTCAGATGGCCACTCGCGACCTCAATCAAGTGGTTCGCCTGACTCGATGTCTAGATGTACCCGGCCATACTTCCAAGTTGGTCAGGGTAATGACTGAGGCTGGATACCGCTGGTATCCTGAGTACACGGTCGAAGAGCAATTCCGGGATTTTAATCAAAGCCAGTATCTCTGCACTGTCAGGATATTTCCATCTTATCCTGGATCCACCGAGCCTCTTCACTGCTCCTATGGACTCGGGGTTACTATTGAGATGGCTGTGCAGGACGCCGCCTACTCTATGATGACCATTATGCGAGTCAGATCTGGTCTATTTCGGGACTCTGACTTCCGGTATATGCCAGGATCACTTCCGGGAGCACAAGGGTATCTTCAGGCTATCTATGCTGACTCCACTCAGGAGGATTCACGGACTCGCACCACTGCTGAGATGCTCGAGGATAAGGACCGTGAAAATCGGGCCTTAAGGTTAGAGCTCTTCAATACCCGTGCTGACCACTGGGCCACTTTGACTCGGTTCGCACCGGCGGTGCAAGCTGGATATTCAGATATGCGCGATCTCTATCCTGTGAGATCTGCTCTGCCGGACGTGATGGTTTGGCGTGATGTAGGAGGCATCACCCCACCTCGCGGTCCCCGCAGGCCACCGTTTGTTGGTCCAAGGCCTCATCCTAGCCCCTATGGTCCACAAGCTCCGCGAGACCGTCTGTTTCCGGATGATCACGTTGAACTTCCAGGCTATGGAGGTGACTTCTACGAGGACTACTACGGATCGGTCTGAGCTAGTAGTAGTATCACTAGTTCGCACTAGCTGTGTCATCTATCGTCCTGCGTGACTCGTGGGATATGACCTAGTTTGTACTCTTTCCGGAGATGTAGAAAAATAATGTATAGGAGCTTGGAATGCCTCCGATGAGATGTAATCCTTTTCTCACCGTAATAGTACTTTGTTTGGTCTTGTACTAAACTTTGTATGGTGTGTATGACGATGGAATAAAGAAGCAGTTTCTGTATCTACCATGTCATACGGATGATCATCTTGCATTCCGAGTTATTTCTTACATTATGTATCCCATGTCGGAATTTCATCATTCTGACTAAATCATTGTCTTGTTTACCTAGGATGGTCAACACGCGCGCTAACCCTGCTTCCCAAGTCATACAGTCATACAAGCCAACAGCGGAAGTAACTTGTCTGAGTACAGACAACTAGTAAAATAAAAGAGGCTTGGAAAGCCTAGCTATACTACGTGGGCCTTCAATGCATGGTAGCCGAGAGGGTGACAGCAGTGTGACACTGACAGTGGGCCCCAGCGCCACTAATTAGTAATTAGAATTAATTTAAATCTGTTTAACCCCCCCTGTCACTGACGTGTGGCCCCCACACGTCAGGTTTGACTTCAGCCAGCCGCAGTTGACCTGCTGACGTCACACTGACGTCAGGCTGACGCAGTAATTGAATTTCTGGATTTAAATTAAATCAGGAAATTCCAGAATATTAATTAAACTTCCAAAATTCATAACTTTTATTCTGTAACTCCAAATTGGACAAATTATATATGAAAAATGATCAGAAAAATCCAATCTATCCATCTGTACTATTTTCATGCATGATCAAACAAGTTAAATTGATGATTCAAGCAGAACAAGGAAAAGCACTTTAAAAGGCCATATTTGAATTTGAAATTTGAATCTTTGATTCAAATTTGTTCAAACACTTCTGGCTTTAGTTGCATTAGCCCAACACACTCATATTGCCATGTTTCATGCATGCATCATATTGTTGCACATTGTTTGGTGATGCTTGTGTATCGATGTCCTTTGCGACAGGATCTGTTCCCGAGGAGTACCGTGATTACCCTAACGAAGAACCGTATCCGTGCATCGAACCATCAGGCAAGCAACCACCCATTTGATCATATCGATACAATCCCATGTTCTCGCTCCTGCTCTCTTTTACTGCATTAAGACAACGCGATTCAAACTGCTGTGTGCTACGGTAGTTGAACCCATTTCCTCTGCATGACCTGTCATTGCCACAGTAACTAGATGAAACCCACTAGCATGTGTAGGAGTTGATTGAGCCCTATGTATGTGTTGTTCCTACCTTGCTATGCCTGCTATGCTTAGAGTCGTGTCAGGTCTGGTTCATCTGGGTGATGGGCTAGAGTGAAATGATTATGTCAGTAATGAGAGTGGTGTGGTGAACACGATTTGGTAAAGGTATCGATGAGAGGCCATGTAGGAGTACATGGTGGGTTGTTTCATTGAAGCCGACCTTAAGCACTGAGATCTGTATGTGTGATTTAAGAATCAGCTACTACCATGCATTGGGCCCGAAACCAATGGACCCTCTCGACTTCTTACTCACCCTAGTTCACCGTCCAGGAGTTGCAAGTAGTTTCTGGTGTTTGTAGCCTACTGGAGGCCGTGGACAGCGCTGACCGTAGGGGTGGGCTGTGATGCGGTAGGTACGTGGCACGGTGTACCGAATACCCGTTAGGTATCTCGGGAACCCTGTTCACATCGTTCGGGGCCGTATGGGAAACCTCGGCCGGACTCCCTGCGGATGGAACCTGAATAGGCGATAAACCTGGACTGGAGGCTTAGGTGATTAGGTAGGTCGTGGCCGACACCCACATTGGGCTTCCGCTTGAAGGTTGCCGAGTACATGTCGTGTAAACGACGGTAAGTGGTGAGAGCGTGTATGAAGAAGTACCCCCTGCAGGGTTAACATAATCTATTCGAATAGCCGCGTCCGCGGTAAAGGACTACTTGGTTGCCTATACAGTTCATAGACAAGTAAATGGAAACTACTAAAAGCCTCAAGATAAGTGTGAGTGCCGAGGATGGCTCTTCCGTAGGAAGACGGAGGTGGATCCTCGGTAGTGTATTGAAGTGGTGAGTAGTGGACTCGTGTGCGCAAAACTATTTCAAGTTGGAGTATTTAAGGATAGTCTAGCCAAGAGTCAAAGCTGGCTTGCTGCAATAACTCCACCGACCCTTCTTGATACTATGCATGTATGTAGGATCTGATGTAAGTCTTGCTGAGTACCTTTGTACTCATGTTGCTA
>NW_025229892.1:17377-18191 GCF_018294505.1 Triticum aestivum | reverse complement strand
TGGATGAAATGATGATACCATGCCAAGTTTCGACATTTTCAGAGTTCATTTTGTAGTGATTTTCAATTTCACGGTCATTTAGCTCTCTAAACAAATCGGTAAATGACTGAAAAATAGCAAAAGATGTCAGAAAGTTTTGAAAATTGATGACGTTGCTTTGAATGGTCCGTACGGAACGCAAAAAAGTCTGGAGTTGTAATAAGTTTAAAAAAATGAAGTGCCAGTGTAACAGATGAGTTCTCGTCCGAAACCCTGATACTCCGAAAGAAATTGTCCAGTTTGTACACGAAGTGCGTCTAGTTTTTACCGTAACCCTCTCTAATCTTTTGCACATGCTATGTGGATGAAATGATGATACCATGCCAAGTTTCGACATTTTCATAGTTCATTTTTAGTGATTTTCAATTTCACGGTCATTTAGCTCTGTAAACAAATCGGTAAATGACTGAAAAATAGCAAATGGTGTCAGAAAGTTTTGAAAATTGATGACGTCGCTTTGAATGGTCCGTATGGAACGCAAAAAAGTCTGGAGTTGTAATAAGTTTAAAAAAATGAAGTGCCCATGTAACAGATGAGTTCTCGTCCGAAACCCTGATACTCCGAAAGAAATTGTCCAGTTTGTACACGAAGTGCGTCTAGTTTTTACCGTAACCCTCTCTAATCTTTTGCACATGCTATGTGGATGAAATGATGATACCATGCCAAGTTTCGACATTTTCAGAGTTCATTTTGTAGTGATTTTCAATTTCACGGTCATTTAGCTCTCTAAACAAATCGGTAAATGACTGAAAAATAGCAAAAGATGTCAGAAAGT
>NW_025229892.1:14134-15598 GCF_018294505.1 Triticum aestivum | reverse complement strand
GTACGGAACGCAAAAAAGTCTGGAGTTGTAATAAGTTTAAAAAAATGAAGTGCCCATGTAACAGATGAGTTCTCGTCAGAAACCCTGATACTTCGAAAGAGATTGTCCAGTTTGTACACGAAGTGCGTCCAGTTTTTGCCGTAACCCTCTCTACTCTTTTGCACATGCTATGTGGGTGAAATGATGATACCATGCCAAGTTTCGACATTTTCAGAGTTCATTTTGTAGTGATTTTCAATTTCACGGTCATTTAGCTCTCTAAACAAATCGGTAAATGACTGAAAAATAGCAAATGATGTGACAAAGTGTTGAAAATTGATGACGTCGCTTTGAATGGTGCGTACGGAACGCAAAAATAGTCTGGAGTTGTAATAAGTTTAAAAAAATGAAGTGCCAGTGTAACAGATGAGTTCTTGTCCGAAACCCTGATACTCCGGAAGAGATTGTCCAGTTTGTACACGAAGTGCGTCCAGTTTTTGCCGTAACCCTCTCAAGTCTTCACATGCTATGTGGGTGAAATGATGATACCATGCCAAGTTTTGGACGTTTTCAGAGTTCATTTTGTAGTTCAATTTCATGGTCATTTAGCTCTGTAAACAAATCGGTAAATGACTAAAAAATAGCAAATGATGTCAGAAAGTTTTGAATATTGATGACGTCGCTTTGAATGGTGCGTACGGAGCGCAAAAAAGTCTGGAGATGTAATAATTTAAAAAAATGAAGTGCCAGTGTAACAGATGAGTTCTCGTCCGAAACCCTGATACTCCGAAAGAGATTGTCCAGTTTGTACACGAAGTGCGTCCAGTTTTTGCCGTTACCATCTCTACTCTTTTGCACATGCTATGTGGGTGAAATGATTATACCATGCCAAGTTTCGACATTTTCAGAGTTCATTTTGTAGTGATTTTCAATTTCACGGTCATTTAGCTCTCTAAACAAATCGGTAAATGACTAAAAAATAGCAAAAGATGTCAGAAAGTTTTGAAAATTGATGACGTCGCTTTGAATGGTCTGTACGGAACACAAAAAAGTCTGGAGTTGTAATAAGTTTAAAAAAATGAAGTGCCCATGTAACAGATGTGTTCTCGTCAGAAACCCTGATACTTCGAACGAGATTGTCCAGTTTGTACACGAAGTGCGTCTAGTTTTTACCGTAACCCTCTCTAATCTTTTGCACATGCTATGTGGATGAAATGATGATACCATGCCAAGTTTCGACATTTTCAGAGTTCATTTTGTAGTGATTTTCAATTTCACGGTCATTTAGCTCTCTAAACAAATCGGTAAATGACTGAAAAATAGCAAAAGATGTCAGAAAGTGTTGAAAATTGACGACGTCGCTTTGAATGGTGCGTATGGAACGCAAAAAAAGTCTGGAGTTGTAATAAGTTAAAAAAATGAAGTGCCAGTGTAACAGATGAGTTCTCGTCCGAAACCCTGATACTCCGAAAGAAATTGTCCAGT
>NW_025229892.1:12467-13299 GCF_018294505.1 Triticum aestivum | reverse complement strand
ATACCATGCCAAGTTTCGACATTTTCAGAGTTCATTTTGTAGTGATTTTCAATTTCACGGTCATTTAGCTCTCTAAACAAATCGGTAAATGACTGGAAAAATAGCAAATGATGTGACAAAGTGTTGAAAATTGATGACGTCGCTTTGAATGGTGCGTACGGAACGCAAAAATAGTCTGGAGTTGTAATAAGTTTAAAAAAATTAAGTGCCAGTGTAACAGATGAGTTCTCGTCCGAAACCCTGATACTCCGGAAGAGATTGTCCAGTTTGTACACGAAGTGCGTCCAGTTTTTGCCGTAACCCTCTCTAATCTTTTGCACATGCTATGTGGATGAAATGATGATACCATGCCAAGTTTCGACATTTTCAGAGTTCATTTTGTAGTGATTTTCAATTTCACGGTCATTTAGCTCTCTAAACAAATCAATAAATGACTGAAAAATAGCAAATGATGTCAGAAAGTTTTGAAAATGTATGACGTCGCTTTGAATGGTCCGTACGGAACGCAAAAAAGTCTGGAGTTGTAATAAGTTTAAAAAAATGAAGTGCCCATGTAAAAGATGAGTTCTCGTCAGAAACCCTGATACTTCGAAAGAGATTGTCCAGTTTGTACACGAAGTGCGTCCAGTTTTTGCCGTAACCCTCTCTACTCTTTTGCACATGCTATGTGGGTGAAATGATGATACCATGCCAAGTTTCGACATTTTCAGAGTTCATTTTGTACTGATGTTCAATTTCACGGTCATTTAGCTCTCTAAACAAATCGGTAAATGACTAAAAAATAGCAAATGATGTCAGAAAGTTTTGAAAATTGATGACGTCGCTTTGAATG
>NW_025229892.1:11597-12441 GCF_018294505.1 Triticum aestivum | reverse complement strand
GCTTTGAATGGTGCGTACGGAACGCAAAAAAGTCTGGAGTTGTAATAAGTTTAAAAAAATGAAGTGCCCATGTAACAGATGAGTTCTCGTCCGAAACCCTAATACTTCGAAAGAGATTATCCAGTTTGTACACGAAGTGCCTCCAGTTTTTGCCGTAACCCTCTCTACTCTTTTGCACATGTTATGTGGATGAAATGATGATACCATGCCAAGTTTCGACATTTTCAGAGTTCATTTTGTAGTGATTTTCAATTTCACGGTCATTTAGCTCTCTAAACAAATCGGTAAATGACTGAAAACTAGCAAAGGATGTCAGAAAGTGTTGAAAATTGATGACGTCGCTTTGAATGGTCCGTATGGAACACAAAAAAAGTCTGGAGTTGTAATAAGTTAAAAAAATGAAGTGCCAGTGTAACAGATGAGTTCTCGTCAGAAACCCTGATACTCCGAAAGAAATTGTCCAGTTTGTACACGAAGTGCGTCCAGTTTTTGCCGTAACCCTCTCTACTCTTTTGCACATGCTATGTGGGTTAAATGATGATACCATGCCAAGTTTCGACATGTTCAGAGTTCATTTTGTAGTGATTTTCAATTTCACGGTCATTTAGCTCTGTAAACAAATCGGTAAATGACTAAAAAATAGCAAATGATGTCAGAAAGTTTTGAATATTGATGACGTTGCTTTGAATGGTGCGTACGGAACGCAAAAAGTCTGGAGATGTAATAAGTTAAAAAAATGAAGTGCCAGTGTAACATATGAGTTCTCGTCCGAAACCCTGATACTCCGAAAGAGATTGTCCAGTTTGTACACGAAGTGCGTCCAGTTTTTGCCGTTACCATCTCT
>NW_025229892.1:9653-11587 GCF_018294505.1 Triticum aestivum | reverse complement strand
ACCATGCCAAGTTTCGACATGTTCAGAGTTCATTTTGTAGTGATTTTCAATTTCACGGTCATTTAGCTCTCTAAACAAATCGGTAAATGA
This sequence comes from Triticum aestivum, assembly GCF_018294505.1. Classification (NCBI taxonomy): domain Eukaryota; kingdom Viridiplantae; phylum Streptophyta; class Magnoliopsida; order Poales; family Poaceae; genus Triticum; species Triticum aestivum. The sequence goes on along the minus strand of NW_025229892.1, from coordinate 11,497 downwards.
CTAAAAATTAGCAAATGATGTCAGAAAGTTTTGAAAATTGATGACGTCGCTTTGAATGGTGCGTACGGAACGCAAAAAAGTCTGGAGTTGTAATAAGTTTAAAAAAATGAAGTGCCCATGTAACAGATGAGTTCTCGTCCGAAACCCTAATACTTCGAAAGAGATTGTCCAGTTTGTACACGAAGTGCCTCCAGTTTTTGCCGTAACCCTCTCTACTCTTTTGCACATGCTATGTGGGTGAAATGATGATACCATGCCAAGTTTCGACATTTTCAGAGTTCATTTTGTAGTGATTTTCAATTTCACGGTCATTTACCTCTCTAAACAAATCGGTAAATGACTGAAAAATAGCAAAAGATGTCAGAAAGTGTTGAAAATTGATGACGTCACTTTGAATGGTGCGTATGGAACGCAAAAAAAAGTCTGGAGTTGTAATAAGTTAAAAAAATGAAGTGCCAGTGTAACAGATGAGTTCTCGTCCGAAACCCTGATACTCCGAAAGAAATTGTCCAGTTTGTACACGAAGTGCGTCCAGTTTTTGCCGTAACCCTCTCTACTCTTTTGCACATGCTATGTGGGTGAAATGATGATACCATGCCAAGTTTCGACATTTTCAGAGTTCATTTTGTAGTGATTTTCAATTTCACGGTCATTTAGCTCTCTAAACAAATCTGTAAATGACTGAAAAATAGCAAATGATGTGACAAAGTGTTGAAAATTGATGACGTCGCTTTGAATGGTGCGTACGGAACGCAAAAATAGTCTGGAGTTGTAATAAGTTTAAAAAAATGAAGTGCCAGTGTAACACATGAGTTCTCGTCCGAAACCCTGATACTCCGGAAGAGATTGTCCAGTTTGTACACGAAGTGCGTCCAGTTTTTGCCGTAACCCTCTCTACTCTTCACATGCTATGTGGGTGAAATGATGATACCATGCCAAGTTTTGGACATTTTCAGAGTTCATTTTGTAGTGATTTTCAATTTCACGGTCATTTAGCTCTGTAAACAAATCGGTAAATGACTAAAAAATAGCAAATGATGTCAGAAAGTTTTCAATATTGATGACGTCGCTTTGAATGGTGCGTACGGAACGCAAAAAAGTCTGGAGATGTAATAAGTTAAAAAAATAAAGTGCCAGTGTAACAGATGAGTTCTCGTCCGAAACCCTGATACTCCGAAAGAGATTGTCCAGTTTGTACATGAAGTGCGTCCAGTTTTTGCCGTAACCCTCTCTAATCTTTTGCACATGCTATGTGGGTGAAATGATGATACCATGCCAAGTTTCGACATTTTCAGAGTTCATTTTGTAGTGATGTTCAATTTCACGGTCATTTAGCTCTCTAAACAAATCGGTAAATGACTAAAAAATAGCAAATGATGTAAGAGAGTTTTGAAAATTGATGACGTCGCTTTGAATGGTGCGTACGGAACGCAAAAAAGTCTGGAGTTGTAATAAGTTTAAAAGAATGAAGTGCCAGTGTAACACATGAGTTCTCGTCCGAAACCCTGATACTCCGGAAGAGATTGTCCAGTTTGTACACGAAGTGCGTCCAGTTTTTGCCGTAACCCTCTCAAGTCTTCACATGCTATGTGGGTGAAATGATGATACCATGCCAAGTTTCGACATTTTCAGAGTTCATTTTGTAGTGATTTTCAATTTCACGGTCATTTAGCTCTCTAAACAAATCGGTAAATGACTGGAAAAATAGCAAATGATGTGACAAAGTGTTGAAAATTGATGACGTCGCTTTGAATGGTGCGTACGGAATGCAAAAATAGTCTGGAGTTGTAATAAATTTAAAAAAATGAAGTGCCAGTGTAACAGATGAGTTCTCGTCCGAAACC
>NW_025229892.1:9038-9584 GCF_018294505.1 Triticum aestivum | reverse complement strand
TTGTAATAAGTTAAAAAAAATGAAGTGCCAGTGTAACAGATGAGTGCTCGTCCGAAACCCTGATACTCCGAAAGAAATTGTCCAGTTTGTACACGAAGTGCGTCTAGTTTTTACCGTAACCCTCTCTAATCTTTTGCACATGCTATGTGGATGAAATGATGATACCATGCCAAGTTTCGACATTTTCAGAGTTCATTTTGTAGTGATTTTCAATTTCACGGTCATTTAGCTCTCTAAACAAATCGGTAAATGACTGAAAAATAGCAAATGATGTCAGAAAGTTTTGAAAATTGATGACGTTGCTTTGAATGGTACGTACGGAACACAAAAAAGTCTGGAGTTGTAATAAGTTTAAAAAAATGAAGTGCCCATGTAACAGATGAGTTCTCGTCAGAAACCCTGATACTTCGAAAGAGATTGTCCAGTTTGTACACGAAGTGCGTCCAGTTTTTGCCGTAACCCTCTCTACTCTTTTGCACATGCTAGGTGGGTGAAATGATGATACCATGCGAAGTTTCGACATTTTCATATTTCATTTTGTAGTGA
>NW_025229892.1:8515-9028 GCF_018294505.1 Triticum aestivum | reverse complement strand
CCTGATACTCCGAAAGAAATTGTCCAGTTTGTACACGAAGTGCGTCTAGTTTTTACCGTAACCCTCTCTAATCTTTTGCACATGCTATGTGGATGAAATGATGATACCATGCCAAGTTTCGACATTTTCAGAGTTCATTTTGTAGTGATTTTCAATTTCACGGTCATTTAGCTCTCTAAACAAATCGGTAAATGACTGAAAAATAGCAAATGATGTCAGAAAGTTTTGAAAATTGATGACGTCGCTTTGAATGGTCCGTACGGAACGCAAAAAAGTCTGGAGTTGTAATAAGTTTAAAAAAATGAAGTGCCCATGTAACAGATGAGTTCTCGTCAGAAACCCTGATACTTCGAAAGAGATTGTCTAGTTTGTACACGAAGTGCGTCCAGTTTTTGCCGTAACCCTCTCTACTCTTTTGCACATGCTATGTGGGTGAAATGATGATACCATGCAAAGTTTCGACATTTTCAGAGTTCATTTTGTAGTGATTTTCAATTTCACGGTCATTTAGCT
>NW_025229892.1:7599-8428 GCF_018294505.1 Triticum aestivum | reverse complement strand
ACTAAAAAATAGCAAATGATGTCAGAAAGTTTTGAAAATTGATGACGTCGCTTTGAATGGTGCGTACGGAACGCAAAAAAGTCTGGAGTTGTAATAAGTTTAAAAGAATGAAGTGCCCATGTAACAGATGAGTTCTCGTCCGAAACCCTAATACTTCGAAAGAGATTGTCCAGTTTGTACACGAAGTGCCTCCAGTTTTTGCCGTAACCCTCTCTACTCTTTTGCACATGCTATGTGGGTTAAATGATGATACCATGCCAAGTTTCGACATTTTCAGAGTTCATTTTGTAGTGATTTTCAATTTCACGGTCATTTAGCTCTCTAAACAAATCGGTAAATGACTGAAAAATACCAAAAGATGTCAGAAAGTGTTGAAAATTGATGACGTCGCTTTGAATGGTGCGTATGGAACGCAAAAAAAGTCTGGAGTTGTAATAAGTTAAAAAAAATGAAGTGCCAGTGTAACAGATGAGTTCTCGTCCGAAACCCTGATACTCCGAAAGAAATTGTCCAGTTTGTACACGAAGTGCGTCTAGTTTTTACCGTAACCATCTCTAATCTTTTGCACATGCTATGTGGATGAAATGATGATACCATGCCAAGTTTCGACATTTTCAGAGTTCATTTTGTAGTGATTTTCAATTTCACGGTCATTTAGCTCTGTAAACAAATCGGTAAATGACTGAAAAATAGCAAATGATGTCAGAAAGTTTTGAAAATTGATGACGTCGCTTTGAATGGTCCGTACGGAACGCAAAGAAGTCTGGAGTTGTAATAAGTTTAAAAAAATGAAGTGCCCATGTAACAGATGAGTTCTCGTCAGAAACCC
>NW_025229892.1:6612-7520 GCF_018294505.1 Triticum aestivum | reverse complement strand
GATACTTCGAAAGAGATTGTCCAGTTTGTACACGAAGTGCGTCCAGTTGTTGCCGTAACCCTCTCTACTCTTTTGCACATGCTATGTGGGTGAAATGATGATACCATGCCAAGTTTCGACATTTTCAGAGTTCATTTTGTAGTGATGTTCAATTTCACGGTCATTTAGCTCTCTAAACAAATCGGTAAATGACTAAAAAATAGCAAATGATGTCAGAAAGTTTTCAAAATTGATGACGTCGCTTTGAATGGTGCGTACGGAACGCAAAAAAGTCTGGAGTTGTAATAAGTTTAAAAAAATGAAGTGCCCATGTAACAGATGAGTTCTCGTCAGAAACCCTGATACTTCGAAAGAGATTGTCCAGTTTGTACACGAAGTGCCTCCAGTTTTTTCCGTAACCCTCTCTACTCTTTTGCACATGCTATGTGCGTGCAATGATGATACCATGCCAAGTTTCGACATTTTCAGAGTTCATTTTGTAGGGATTTTCAATTTCACGGTCATTTAGCTCTCTAAAAAAATCGGTAAATGACTGAAAAATAGCAAAAGATGTCAGAAAGTGTTGAAAATTGATGACGTCGCTTTGAATGGTGCGTATGGAACACAAAAAAAGTCTGGAGTTGTAATAAGTTAAAAAAAATGAAGTGCCAGTGTAACAGATGAGTTCTCGTCAGAAACCCTGATACTCCGAAAGAAATTGTCCAGTTTGTACACGAAGTGCGTCTAGTTTTTGCCGTAACCCTCTCTACTCTTTTGCACATGCCATGTGGGTGAAATGATGATACCATGCCAAGTTTCGACATTTTCACAGTTCATTTTGTAGTGATTTTCAATTTCATGGTCATTTAGCTCTCTAAACAAATCGGTAAATGACTGAAAAATAGCAAATGATGTGACAAAGTGTTGAA
>NW_025229892.1:3436-5991 GCF_018294505.1 Triticum aestivum | reverse complement strand
TACTCTTTTGCACATGCTATGTGGGTGAAATGATGATACCATGCCAAGTTTCGACATTTTCAGAGTTCATTTTGTAGTGATTTTCAATTTCACGGTCATTTAGCTCTCTAAACAAATCGGTAAATGACTGAAAAATAGCAAATGATGTGACAAAGTGTTGAAAATTGATGACGTCGCTTTGAATGGTGCGTACGGAACGCAAAAAAGTCTGGAGTTGTAATAAGTTTAAAAAAATGAAGTGCCCATGTAACAGATGAGTTCTCGTCAGAAACCCTGATACTTCGAAAGAGATTGTCCAGTTTGTACACGAAGTGCCTCCAGTTTTTTCCGTAACCCTCTCTACTCTTTTGCACATGCTATGTGCGTGCAATGATGATACCATGCCAAGTTTCGACATTTTCGGAGTTCATTTTGTAGTGATTTTCAATTTCACGGTCATTTAGCTCTCTAAACAAATCGGTAAATGACTGAAAAATAGCAAAAGATGTCAGAGAGTGTTGAAAATTGATGACGTCGCTTTGAATGGTGCGTATGGAACACAAAAAAAGTCTGGAGTTGTAATAAGTTAAAAAAAATGAAGTGCCAGTGTAACAGATGAGTTCTCGTCAGAAACCCTGATACTCCGAAAGAAATTGTCCAGTTTGTACACGAAGTGCGTCTAGTTTTTGCCGTAACCCTCTCTACTCTTTTGCACATGCCATGTGGGTGAAATGATGATACCATGCCAAGTTTCGACATTTTCACAGTTCATTTTGTAGTGATTTTCAATTTCACGGTCATTTAGCTCTCTAAACAAATCGGTAAATGACTGAAAAATAGCAAATGATGTGACAAAGTGTTGAAAATTGATGACGTCGCTTTGAATGGTGCGTACGGAACGCAAAAATAGTCTGGAGTTGTAATAAGTTTAAAAAAATGAAGTGCCAGTGTAACAGATGAGTTCTCGTCCGAAACCCTAATACTCCGGAAGAGATTGTCCAGTTTGTACACGAAGTGCGTCCAGTTTTTGCCGTAACCCTCTCTAATCTTTTGCACATGCTATGTGGATGAAATGATGATACCATGCCAAGTTTCGACATTTTCAGAGTTCATTTTGTAGTGATTTTCAATTTCACGGTCATTTAGCTCTATAAACAAATCGATAAATGACTGAAAAATAGCAAATGATGTCACAAAGTGTTGAAAATTGATGACGTCGCTTTGAATTGTCCGTACGGAACGCAAAAAAGTCTGGAGTTGTAATAAGTTTAAAAAAATGAAGTGCCAATGTAACAGATGAGTTCTCGTCCGAAACCCTGATACTTCGAAAGAGATTGTCCAGTTTGTACACGAAGTGCGTCCAGTTTTTGCCGTAACCCTCTCTACTCTTTTGCACATGCTATGTGGGTGAAATGGTGATACCATGCCAAGTTTCGACATTTTCAGAGTTCATTTTGTAGTGATGTTCAATTTCACGGTCATTTAGCTCTCTAAACAAATCGGTAAATGACTAAAAAATAGCAAATGATGTCAGAAAGTTTTGAAAATTGATGGCGTCACTTTGAATGGTGCATACGGAACGCAAAAAAGTCTGGAGTTGTAATAAGTTTAAAAAAATGAAGTGCCCATGTAACAGATGAGTTCTCGTCCGAAACCCTAATACTTCGAAAGAGATTGTCCACTTTGTACACGAAGTGCCTCCAGTTTTTGCCGTAACCCTCTCTACTCTTTTGCACATGCTATGTGGGTGAAATGATGATACCATGCCAAGTTTCGACTTGTTCAGAGTTCATTTTGTAGTGATTTTCAATTTCACGGTCATTTAGCTCTCTAAACAAATCGGTAAATGACTAAAAAATAGCAAATGATGTCAGAAAGTGTTGAAAATTGATGACGTCGCTTTGAATGGTGCGTATGGAACGCAAAAAAAGTCTGGAGTTGTAATAAGTTTAAAAAAATTAAGTGCCAGTGTAACAGATGAGTTCTCGTCCGAAACCCTGATACTCCGAAAGAAATTGTCCAGTTTGTACACGAAGTGCGTCTAGTTTTTACCGTAACCCTCTCTAATCTTTTGCACATGCTATGTGGATGAAATGATGATACCATACCAAGATTCGACATTTTCAGAGTTCATTTTGTAGTGATTTTCAATTTCACGGTCATTTAGCTCTGTAAACAAATCGGTAAATGACTGAAAAATAGCAAATGATGTCAGAAAGTTTTGAAAATTGATGACGTCGCTTTGAATGGTGCGTACGGAACGCAAAAAAGTCTCGAGTTGTAATAAGTTTAAAAAAATGAAGTGCCCATGTAACAGATGAGTTCTCGTCAGAAACCCTGATACTTCGAAAGAGATTGTCCAGTTTGTACACGAAGTGCCTCCAGTTTTTGCCGTAACCCTCTCTACTCTTTTGCACATGCTATGTGCGTGAAATGATGATACCATGCCAAGTTTCGACATTTTTAGAATTCATTTTGTAGTGATTTTCAATTTCACGGTCATTTAGCTCTCTAAACAAATCGGTAAATGACTGAAAAATAGCAAAAGATGTCAGAAAGTGTTGAAAATTGATGAC
>NW_025229892.1:2608-3426 GCF_018294505.1 Triticum aestivum | reverse complement strand
TCGCTTTGAATGGTGTGTATGGAACACAAAAAAAGTCAGGAGTTGTAATAAATTAAAAAAAATGAAGTGCCAGTGTAACAGATGAGTTCTCGTCAGAAACCCTGATACTCCGAAAGAAATTGTCCAGTTTGTACACGAAGTGCGTCTAGTTTTTGTCGTAACCCTCTCTACTCTTTTGCACATGCTATGTGGGTGAAATGATGATACCATGCCAAGTTTTGACATTTTCAGAGTTCATTTTGTAGTGATTTTCAATTTCACGGTCATTTAGCTCTCTAAACAAATCGGTAAATGACTGAAAAATAGCAAATGATGTGACAAAGTGTTGAAAATTGATGACGTCGCTTTGAATGGTGCGTACGGAACGCAAAAATAGTCTGGAGTTGTAATAAGTTTAAAAAATGAAGTGCCAGTGTAACAGATGAGTTCTCGTCCGAAACCCTGATACTCCGGAAGAGATTGTCCAGTTTGTACACGAAGTGCGTCCAGTTTTTGCCGTAACCCTCTCTAATCTTTTGCACATCCTATGTGGATGAAATGATGATACCATGCCAAGTTTCGACATTTTCAGAGTTCATTTTGTAGTGATTTTCAATTTCACGGTCATTTAGCTCTCTAAACAAATCGATAAATGACTGAAAAATAGCAAATGATGTCAGAAAGTTTTGAAAATTGATGACGTCGCTTTGAATGGTCCGTACGGAACGCAAAAAAGTCTGGAGTTGTAATAAGTTTAAAAAAATGAAGTGCCCATGTAAGAGATGAGTTCTCGTCAGAAACCCTGATACTTCGAAAGAGATTGTCCAGTTTGTACACGA
>NW_025229892.1:2020-2298 GCF_018294505.1 Triticum aestivum | reverse complement strand
ACCATGCCAAGTTTCGACATGTTCAGAGTTCATTTTGTAGTGATTTTCAATTTCACGGTCATTTAGCTCTCTAAACAAATCGGTAAATGACTAAAAATTAGCAAATGATGTCAGAAAGTTTTGAAAATTGATGACGTCGCTTTGAATGGTGCGTACGGAACGCAAAAAAGTCTGGAGTTGTAATAAGTTTAGAAAAATGAAGTGCCCATGTAACAGATGAGTTCTCGTCCGAAACCCTAATACTTCGAAAGAGATTGTCCAGTTTGTACACGAAGTGC
>NW_025229892.1:858-2010 GCF_018294505.1 Triticum aestivum | reverse complement strand
ACGTCGCTTTGAATGGTCCGTACGGAACGCAAAAAAGTCTGGAGTTGTAATAAGTTTAAAAAAATGAAGTGCCCATGTAACAGATGAGTTCTCGTCAGAAACCCTGATACTTCGAAAGAGATTGTCCAGTTTGTACACGAAGTGCGTCCAGTTTTTGCCGTAACCCTCTCTACTCTTTTGCACATGCTATGTGGGTGAAATGATGATACCATGCCAAGTTTCGACATTTTCAGAGTTCATTTTGTAGTGATGTTCAATTTCACGGTCATTTAGCTCTCTAAACAAATCGGTAAATGACTAAAAAATAGCAAATGATGTCAGAAAGTTTTGGAAATTGATGACGTCGCCTTGAATGGTGCGTACGGAACGCAAAAAAGTCTGGAGTTGTAATAAGTTTAAAAAAATGAAGTGCCCATGTAACAGATGAGTTCTCGTCCGAAACCCTAATACTTCGAAAGAGATTATCCAGTTTGTACACGAAGTGCCTCCAGTTTTTGCCGTAACCCTCTCTACTCTTTTGCACATGTTATGTGGGTGAAATGATGATACCATGCCAAGTTTCGACATGTTCAGAGTTCATTTTGTAGTGATTTTCAATTTCACGGTCATTTAGCTCTCTAAACAAATCGGTAAATGACTGAAAAATACCAAAGGATGTCAGAAAGTGTTGAAAATTGATGACGTCGCTTTGAATGGTGCGTATGGAACGCAAAAAAAGTCTGGAGTTGTAATAAGTTAAAAAAAATGAAGTGCCAGTGTAACAGATGAGTTCTCGTCCGAAACCCTGATACTCCGAAAGAAATTGTCCAGTTTGTACACGAAGTGCGTCTAGTTTTTACCGTAACCCTCTCTAATCTTTTGCACATGCTATGTGGATGAAATGATGATACCATGCCAAGTTTCGACATTTTCAGAGTTCATTTTGTAGTGATTTTCAATTTCACGGTCATTTAGCTCTGTAAACAAATCGGTAAATGACTGAAAATAGCAAATGATGTCAGAAAGTTTTGAAAATTGATGACATCGCTTTGAATGGTCCGTACGGAACGCAAAAAAGTCTGGAGTTGTAATAAGTTTAAAAGAATGAAGTGCCCATGTAACAGATGAGTTCTCGTCAGAAACCCTGATACATAGAAAGAGATTGTCCAGTTT
>NW_025229892.1:0-848 GCF_018294505.1 Triticum aestivum | reverse complement strand
CTTCGAAAGAGATTGTCCAGTTTGTACACGAAGTGCCTCCAGTTTTTGCCGTAACCCTCTCTACTCTTTTGCACATGCTATGTGGGTGAAATGATGATACCATGCCAAGTTTCGACATGTTCAGAGTTCATTTTGTAGTGATTTTCAATTTCACGGTCATTTAGCTCTCTAAACAAATCGGTAAATGACTGAAAAATACCAAAAGATGTCAGAAAGTGTTGAAAATTGATGACGTCGCTTTGAATGGTGCGTATGGAACGCAAAAAAAGTCTGGAGTTGTAATAAGTTAAAAAAATGAAGTGCCAGTGTAACAGATGAGTTCTCGTCCGAAACCCTGATACTCCGAAAGAAATTGTCCAGTTTGTACACGAAGTGCGTCTAGTTTTTACCGTAACCCTCTCTAATCTTTTGCACATGCTATGTGGATGAAATGATGATACCATGCCAAGTTTCGACATTTTCAGAGTTCATTTTGTAGTGATTTTCAATTTCACGGTCATTTAGCTCTGTAAACAAATCGGTAAATGACTGAAAAATAGCAAATGATGTCAGAAAGTTTTGAAAATTGATGACATCGCTTTGAATGGTCCGTACGGAACGCAAAAAAGTCTGGAGTTGTAATAAGTTTAAAAAAATGAAGTGCCCATGTAACAGATGAGTTCTCGTCAGAAACCCTGATACTTCGAAAGAGATTGTCCAGTTTGTACACGAAGTGCCTCCAGTTTTTGCCGTAACCCTCTCTACTCTTTTGCACATGCTATGTGCGTGCAATGATGATACCATGCCAAGTTTCGACATTTTCAGAGTTCATTTTGTAGTGATTTTCAATTTCACGGTCATTTAGCTCT
>NW_025229891.1:12056-18195 GCF_018294505.1 Triticum aestivum | reverse complement strand
TAAAAGAAAACCCAAAAATATTTCCCGTTCTTCTTTCACTTGTTGGGAGCTTTCCCGTGTAAATAGTTTTATTTCTTTTCCTTTCTTTGGGGGTCAGTAGGAGAAGACCATAATTAATTTGTTGAAGTGGCTCTTATATGCATTATTGTTGATTTAACCCAGAGCCCATATTGCCTTGTCTTCTCCTGTTTATTGAATGCTCGCAGATTCCAGCTTAGTCCAATGCACGTGCACTCTTATTATTATTCACACCATTCGGTCGTGCAAGTGAAAGGCAATTATGATGATATATGATGGACTGACTAAGATGAGAAAAGCTGGTATGAACTCGACCTATTTTGTTTTTGTAAATATGATGAGTCCGTCGTACTTGATTCAGCTTATTATGAATAAACATGTTTGCAATGACAATTAGAGATCATAGTTGCTTGTGCCATGCTTGATTAGCTATGAGTTATAATGATGTACCGTGTATGCCAACATGCTATTGAGATGGTTATGATGTGGTATGATGGGGTGGTATCCTCCTTTGAATGATTTAAGTGACTTGACTTGGCACATGTTCATGCATGTAGTTGAAACAAAATCAACATAGCCTTCACGATATTTATGTTCATGGTGGATTATATCCTACTCATGCTTACATCCAATGTTTATTAATCTTAATGCATGTACATGGCTATTGTCGCTCTCTAGTTGGTCGCTTCCCAGTCTTTTGCTAGCCTTCACTTGTACTAAATGGGAATACTGCTTGTGCATCCAATGCCTTAAACCCCCAAAGTTATTCCAGATGAGTCCACTATACCTTCCTATATGCGGTATCTACCTGCCGTTCCAAGTAAATTTGTATGTGCCAAACTCTAAACCTTCAAATAAACATTCTGTTTTGTATGCTCGAATAGCTCATGTATCAACAAAGGCTGTCCTTATCTTCTGTGTTAGGCGGGTTATTCTCAAGAGGAGTGGACTCCACTCCTCACTCACGAGAAAATGGCTGGTCACCGGGATGCCCAGTCCCATGCTTTATGCAAACTAAATCAAAATTAATTGCAAACAAAACTCCCCCTGGGACCTGATGTATGTTGGAGGCACTCGTTGTTTCGAGGAAGCCATGGATTGATGCTTGTTGGTGGGGGGAGTATAAACTTTACCATTCTGTTTGGGAACCGCCTATAATGTGTTTAGCATGGAAGATATCGCCATCTCTTAGTTGTTACGTTGACAATGAAAGTATACCGCTCAAATACAATTTATCTCTATTTCAAAACCAAGCTCTGGCACCTCTACAAATCCCTGCTTCCCTCTGCGAAGGGCCTATCCATTTACTTTTATGCTGAGTCATCACCCTCTTATTAAAAAGCACTAGCTGGAGGGCATAGCCGTCATTTGCATTCATCACTATTAATTTATGTTGGGTATGACTATGATTGGATCTCTTTTACCATGAATTACAATGTCTAGTCAGTCCTTGATCTTTAAAGGTGCTCTGCATTTATGTTTTGCGGTCTCAGAAAGGGCTAGCGAGATACCATCTTGTTATATCATATTATGATTGTTTTGAGAAAGTGTTGTCATCCGAGATTTATTATTATTACTTGCTAGTTGATTATGCTATTGATATGAGTAATGATGAGACCTGAGAATTATTGCAAGTGTGGTTAGTTATGATTTATGCTGAAAACTTGAATGCTGGCTTGGCATAGTTACAACAACAAGAGCAAACAGAGTTTGTAAAAGTTTTTCTTTTTTTCAGTTTGTCAACTGAATTGCTTGAGGACAAGCAAGGGTTTAAGCTTGGGGGAGTTGATATGTCTCCGTCGTATCTACTTTTCCAAACACTTTTGCCCTTGTTTTGGACTCTATCTTGTATGATTTGAATGGAACTAACCCGGATTGACGCTGTTTTCAGCAGAATTACCATGATGTTGTTTTATGTGCAGAAAACAAATATTCTTGGAATGACCTGAAACTCCACGGGAGGTCTTAGAAAAAACAATAAAAAATCCTCGCCAAATATGAAGACTAGGGGGCCCACACCCTTTCCACGAGAGTGGGGGGGCACGCCCCCCCCTAGGGCGTGCCCCCTACCTCGTGGGCCCCCTGTTGACCCTCCGACGCCAACTCCAACTCTATATATTTGCTTTTAGAGAGAAAAAAAAGAGGGAGAAGAAATCATCGCGTTTTACGATATGGAGCCACCGCCAAGCCCTAAAACCTCTCGGGAGGGCTGATTTGGAGTCCGTTCAGGGCTCTGGAGAGGGGGATTCGTCGTCGTCGTCATCATCAACCATCCTCCATCACCAATTTCATGATGCTCACCGCCGTGCGTGAGTAATTGCATCGCAGGCTTGCTGGACGGTGATGGGTTGGATGAGATTTATCATGTAATCGAGTTAGTTTTGTTAGGGTTTGATCCCTAGTATCCATTATGTTCTGAGATTGATGTTGCTATGACTTTGCTATGCTTAATGCTTGTCACTAGGGCCCGAGTGCCATGATTTCAGATTTGAACCTATTATGTTTTCATCAATATATGAGAGTTCTAGATCCTATCTTGCAAGTCTATAGTCACCTACTATGTGTTATGATCCGGCAACCCCGAAGTGACAATAATCGGGACCACTCCCGGTGATGACCATAGTTTGAGGAGTTCATGTATTCACTATGTGCTAATGCTTTGTTCCAGTTCTCTATTAAAAGGAGGCCTTAATATCCCTTAGTTTCCAATAGGACCCCGCTGCCACGGGAGGGTAGGACCAAAGATGTCATGCAAGTTCTTTTCCATAAGCACGTATCACTATATACGGAATACATGCCTACATTACATTGACGAACTGGAGCTAGTTCTGTGTCACCCTATGTTATGACTGTTACATGATGAACCACATCCGGCATAATTATCCATCACTGATCCGGTGCCTACGAGTTTTCCATATACTAGTTTACGCTTATTTACTTTTCCGTTGCTACTGTTACAATCACTACAAAATACCAAAAACGTTACTTTTGCTGTGTTTACTTTTGTTGTCGCTACCACCACTATCATATTACTTTGCTACTAAACACTTTGCTGCAGATACTAAGTTTCCAGGTGTGGTTGAATTGACAACTTAGTTGCTAATACTTGAGAATATTCTTTGGCTCCCCTTGTGTCGAATCAATAAATTTGGGTTGAATACTCTACCCTCGAAAGCTGTTGCGACCCCCTATACTTGTGGGTTATCAACCGGCTCCAAGATCACATAAAGCAGTTTTTAACATAGTTTCTTTTAGTGGAGCATGGTATAGTGGGTACTCCTGGATCTCCAAGTTTCTTTGGTATTCCACCCTTAAAAGTATAATTACCAAGCATGGTGGAAATTTTAGCTTCTGATATCTTTCTTTTATTAGCAACAATTTCTTTCATGTACTTAGCATAAGGATTCATTTTAAGCATATCAGTCAATCGCATATGCAAAAAGATAGGTCTAATCATTTCAGCAAAGCACTCAAAATCCTCATCATCCTTTTTCTTGGATGGTTTGGGAGGAAAAGGCATAGGTTTTTGAACCCAAGGCTCTCTTTCCTTACCATGTTTCCTAGCAACAAAGTCTTTCTTATCATAACGTTGATTCTTTGATTGTGGGTTATCAAGATTAATAGCAGGTTCAATTTCTATATCATTATCATTTTTAGGTTGAGAATCATCATGAACATTATCATTAACATTATCACTAGACTCAGGTTCATTACCAGATTGTGTTTCAGCATCAGAAATAGAAATATCATTTGGATTCTCAGGTGTTTAAATAACAGGTTCACTAGAAGCATGCAAAGTCCTATCATTTTTCTTTTTCTTCCTTTTAGAAGGACTAGGTGCATCCACATTATTTCTCTGAGAATCTTGCTCAATTCTCTTAGGGTGGCCTTCAGGATACAAAGGTTCCTGAGTCATTCTACCACCTCTAGTCATAACTCTAACAGCATTATCATTATCCTTACTATTCAATTTATTGAGCAAATCATTTTGAGCTTTAAGTACTTGTTCTACTTGAGTGGTAACCATAGAAGCATGTTTACTAATAAGTTTAAGTTCACCTTTGACATTAGCCATATAATCACCCAAGTGTTCAAGCATATTTGAATTGTATTTCAATTGTCTACCAAAATAAGCATTAAAATCTTCGTGCTTAACCATAAATTTATCAAACTCATCTAAGCATGGGCTAGCAAACTTAGTAAATGGGATTTCAGCTTTATCATATCTATAGAGAGAATTTACCTTTACTACCTGTGTCGGGTTATCAAGACCATGAGTTTCTTCAACAGGTAAAGGATTAAGATCATATGTTTCTTCAACACGCGGTAAATTAAGACCATGTATTTCTTCAATAGGAGGTAAATTCTTAAGATCTTCAGCTTTAATACCTTTTTCTTTCATAGATTTCTTTGCCTCTTGCATATCTTCAGGACTGAGAAATATAATACCCCTCTTCTTCGGAGTTGGTTTAGGAATAGGCTCAGGAATTGGCTCTAGAGCTGGCTCAGGAAGTGTCCAATTATTTTCATTTGTCAACATATTATTCAATAGAATTTCAGCTTCATTCGGTGTTCTTTCCCTGAAAACAGAACCAGCACAACTATCCAGGTAATCTCTGGAGGCATCGGTTAGTCCATTATAAAAGATATAAAGAATTTCATTTTTTTAAGAGGATGATCAGGCAAAGCATTAAGTAACTTGAGAAGCCTCCCCCAAGCTTGTGGGAGACTCTTTTCTTCAATTTGCACAAAATTATATATATCCCTTAAAGCAGCTTGTTTCTTATGAGCAGGGAAATATTTAGCAGAGAAGTAATAAATCATATCCCGGGGACTACGCACACAACCAGGATCAAGAGAATTAAACCATATCTTAGCATCACCCTTTAATGAGAAGGGAAATATTTTAAGGATACAAAAGTAACGAGTTCTCTGATCAGTAGTGAATAGGGTGGCTATATCATTTAATTTAGTAAGATGTGCCACAACAGTTTCAGATTCATTGCCATGAAAAGGATCAGATTCAACCAAAGTAATTATATCAAGATCAACAGAGAATTCATAATCCTTATCAGTAACAAAGATAGGTGAAGTAGCAAAAGCAGGGTCAGGTTTCATTCTAGCATTTAGAGATTGCTTAATCCATTTAGCTAATAACCTCTTGAGTTCATCACGAAGTTCTACTAACTTGGTGATGGTGATTAGAGAATTCTGTCAATCACTATCTTATCTAGAAGATTAACTCCCACTTGATTCAAACGATTGTAGTACTCAGACAATCTGGGCACATGCTCACTAGTTGAGCGATTCTCCTCCATCTTTTAGCTATAGAACTTGTTGGAGACTTTATATCTCTCAACTCAGGTATTTGCTTGAAATATTAACTTCAACTCCTGGAACATCTCAGATGCTCCATGACGTTCAAAACGTCTTTGAAGTCCCGATTCTAAGCCATTAAGCATGGTGCACTAAACTATCAAGTAGTCATCATATTGAGCTAGCCAAACGTTCACAACGTCTGCATCTGCTCCTGCAATAGGTCCGTCACCTAGTGGTGCATCAAGGACATAATTCTTCTGTGCAGCAATGAGGATAAACCTCAGATCACGGATCCAATCCGCATCATTGCTACTAACATCTTTCAACACAATTTTCTCTAGGAACATATCAAAATAAACACAGGGAAGCAACAACGCGAGCTATTGATCTACAACATAATTTGCAAAATACTACCAGGACTAAGTTCATGATAAATTTAAGTTCAATTAATCATATTACTTAAGAACTCCCACTTAGATAGACATCCCTCTAATCCTGTAAGTGATTACGTGATCCAAATCAACTAAACCATGTCCGATCATCACGTGAGATGGAGTAGTTTCATTGGTGAACATCACTATGTTGATCATATCTACTATATGATTCACGCTCGACCTTTCGGTCTCCATGTTCCGAGGCCATATCTGTATATGCTTGGCTTGTCAAGTATAACCTGAGTATTCCGCGTGTGCAACTGTTTTGCACCCGTTGTATTTGAACGTAGAGCCTATCACACCCGATCATCACGTGGTGTCTCAGCACGAAGAACTTTCGCAACGGTGCATACTCAGGGAGAACACTT
>NW_025229891.1:6187-8526 GCF_018294505.1 Triticum aestivum | reverse complement strand
TCTCACTCTGGTTTACCTACGAGGTTCAGTAGTAACTTGATCTGAAGTTACATGATCATCATCATTAGCTTCCTCACTAATTGGTGTAGTAGTCACAGGAACAGATTTCTATGATGAACTACTTTCCAATAAGGGAGCAGGTACAGTTACCTCATCAAGTTCTACTTTCCTCCCACTCACTTCTTTCGAGAGAAACTCCTTCTCTAGAAAGGATTCATTCTCAACAATGAATATCTTGCCTTCGGATCTGTGATAGAAGGTGTACCCAACATTTTCTTTTGGGTATCCTATGAAGACGCACTTCTCTGATTTGGGTTTGAGCTTATCAGGTTGAAACTTTTTCAAATAAGCATTGCAACCTCAAACTTTAAGAAACGACAGCTTAGGTTTCTTGCCAAACCATAGTTCATACGGTGTCGTCTCAACAGATTTAGATGGTGCCCTTTTAACGTGAATGCAGCTGTCTCTAATGCATAACCCCAAAACGATAGTGGTAGATCGGTAAGAGACATCATAGATTGCACTATATCCAATAAAGTACGGTTATGACGTTCGGACACACCATTATGCTGTGGAGTTCCATGTGGCATGAGTTTGTGAAACTATTCCACATTGTTTTAATTGAAGACCAAACTCGTAACTCAAATATTTGTCTCCGCGACTAGATCGTAGAAACTTTATTTTCTTGTCACGATGATTTTCCACTTCACTCTGAAATTCTTTGAACTTTTCAAATGTTTCAGACTTATGTTTCATCAAGTAGATATACCCATATCTGCTCAAATCATTTGTGAAGTTCAGAAAATAACGATACTTGCCGTGAGCCTTAACACTCATCGGACCGCATACATCAGTATGTATTATTTCCAATAAGTCAGTTGCTCGCTCCGGAGAACGGAGTCTTAGTCATCTTGCCCATGAGGTATGGTTCGCAAGCATCAAGTGATTCATAATCAAGTGATTCCAAAATCCCATCAGCATGGAGTTTCTTCATGCGCTTTACACCAATATGACCTAAACGGCAGTGCTACAAATAAGTTGCACTATCATTATTAACTTTGCATCTTTTGGTTTCAATATTATGATTATGTGTATCACTAAGATCGAGATCCAACAAACTATTTTCATTGGGTGTGTAACCATATAAGGTTTTATTCATGTAAACAGAACAACAATTTATTCTCTTACTTAAATGAATAACCGTATTACAATAAACATGATCAGATCATATTCATGCTCAACGCAAACACCAAATAACACTTATTTAGGTTCAACACTAATCCCGAAAGTATAGGGAGTGTGCGATGATGATCATATCAATCTTGGAACCACTGCCAACACACATTGTCACTTCACCCTTAACTAGTCTTTGTTTATTCTGCAACTCCCGTTTCGAGTTACTAATCTTAGCAACTGAACTAGTATCAAATACTGAGGGGTTGCTATAAACACTAGTAAAGTACACATCAATAACATGTATATCAAATATACTTATGTTCACTTTGCCATCCTTCTTATCTGCCAATCACTTGGGGTAGTTCCGCTTCCAGTGACCAGTCCCTTTGCAGTAGAAACACTTAGTCTCAGGCTTAGGACCAGACTTGGGCTTCTTCACTTGATCAGCAACTTGCTTGCTGTTCTTCTTGAAGTTCCCCTTCTTCCCTCTGCCCTTTTTCTTGAAACTAGTGGTCTTGTCTACCATCAACACTTGATGTTTTTCTCGATTTCTACCTTCATCAATTTCCGCATTACGAAGAGCTTGGGAATCGTTTCCGTTATCCCTTGCATATCATAGTCCATCGCGAAGTTCTACTAACTTGGTGATGGTGACTCGAGAATTCTGTCAATCACTATCTTATCTGGAAGATTAACTCCCACTTGATTCAAGCGATTGTAGTACTCAGACAATCTGGGCACATGCTCACTAGTTGAGCGATTCTCCTCCATCTTTTAGCTATAGAACTTATTGCAGACTTCATATCTCTCAACTCAGGTATTTGCTTGAAATATTAACTTTAACTCCTGGAACATCTCATATGCTCCATGACGTTCAAAACGTCTTTGAAGTCCCGATTCTAAGCCATTAAGCATGGTGCACTAAACTATCAAGTAGTCATCATATTGAGCTAGCCAAACGTTCACAACGTCTGCATCTGCTCCTGCAATAGGTCCGTCACCTAGTGGTGCATCAAGGACATAATTCTTCTGTGCAGCAATGAGGATAAACCTCAGATCACGGATCCAATCCGCATCATTGCTACTAACATCTTTCAACACAATTTTCTCTAGGAACATATCAAAATAAACACAGGGAAGCAACAACGCGAGCTATTGATCTA
>NW_025229891.1:1870-3416 GCF_018294505.1 Triticum aestivum | reverse complement strand
ACAGTTTTCGATGGTAGAGTATTCAACCCAAATTTATTGATTCGACACGAGGGGAGCCAAAGAATATTCTCAAGTATTAGCAGCTGAGTTGTCAATTCAACCACACCTGGAAACTTAATATCTGCAACAAAGTATTTAGTAGCAAAGTAATATGATAGTAGTGGTAACGGTAGCAAAAGGTAAAAGTAGCAAAAGTAATGTTTTTGATATTTTGTAATGATGATAGCAATAGCTACAGAAAAGTAAATAAGCGAAGAACAGTATTTGGAAAGCTCGTAGGCAATGGATCGGTGATGGAGAATTATGACGGATGCGGTTCATCATGTAACAGTCATAACCTAGGGTGACACAGAACTAGCTCCAATTCATCAATGTAATGTAGGCACGTATTCCTAATATAGTCATACGTGCTTATGGAAAGAACTTGCATGACTTCTTTTGTCCTACCCTCCCGTGGCAGCGAGGTCCTAACGGAAACTAAGGGATATTAAGGCCTCCTTTTAATAGAGTATCAGAACAAAGCATTAACACATAGTGAATACATGAACTCCTCAAACTACGATCATCACCGGTAAGTATCCCGATTATTGTCACTTCGGGGTTAACGGATCATAACACATAATAGGTGACTATAGACTTGCAAGATAGGATCAAGAACTCTCATATATTGATGAAAACATAATAGGTTCAGATCTGAAATCATGGCACTCGGGCCCTAGTGACAAGCATTAAGCATAGCAAAGTCATAGCAACATCAATCTCAGAACATAGTGGATACTAGGGATCAAACCCTAACAAAACTAACTCAATTACATGATAGATCCCATCCAACCCATCACCGTCAAGCAAGCCTACGATGTAATTACTCACGCACGGCGGTGAGCATCATGAAATTGGTGATGGGGGATGGTTGATGATGACGATGGCGATGGATTCCCCTCTCCGGAGCCCCGAAGGGACTCCAGACCAGCCCTCCCGAGAGGTTTTAGGGCTTGGCGGTGGCTCCATATCGTAAAACGCGATGAATTCTTCTCTCTGATTTTTTTCTCTGAAACCAAATATATAGAGTTGGAGTTGAGGTCGGAGGAGCTCCAGGGGGCCCACGAGGTAGGGGGCGCGCCCTAGGGGGCCAGGCGCACCCCCACCCTCGTGGACAGGTGGTGGGCCCCCTGGCCTTCATCTTTTGCAAGGATTTTTTATTATTTCCAAAAAGTTGTTCCATGAAGTTTCAGGTCATTTCGAGAACTTTTGTTTCTGCACATAAATAACACCATGGTAATTCTGCTGAAAACAACGTCAGTCCGGGTTAGTTCCATTCAAATCATGCAAGTTAGAGTCAAAAACAAGGGCAAAAGTGTTTGAAAAAGTAGATACGACGGAGACGTATCAAGGCTATGGTGTCGATGCCCCCTCCGGTAGAGCTCCGGAACAGGCCCCAAGATGGGATCTCGCGGACACAGAAAGTTACGGTGGTGGAATTAGGGTTTTGGCTCTGTATCTGGTAGTTTGGGGGTACGTAGGTATATATAGGAGGAAGGAGTACGTC
>NW_025229891.1:0-1722 GCF_018294505.1 Triticum aestivum | reverse complement strand
TAGGGTCCAAGTCCTCTGGATCATGTTCGTTCCAAAAATCACGTTCCCGAAGGTTTCATTCCGTTTGATATTCTTTTTCTGCGAAACCCTAAAATAGGCAAAAAACAGCAATTCCGGGCTGGGCCTCCGGTTAATAGGTTAGTCCCAAAAATAATATAAAAGTGTATAATAAAGTCCAATAATGTCCAAAACAGAATATAATATAGCATGGAACAATCAAAAATTATAGATACGTTGGAGACGTATCAAGCATCCCCAAGCTTAATTCCTGCTCGTCCTCGAGTAGGTAAATGATAAAAACAGAATTTTTGATATGGAATGCTACTTGGCATAATTTCAATGTAATTCTTCTTAATTGTGGTATGAATATTCAGATCCGAAAGATTCAAGATAAAAGTTCAATATTGACATAAAAATAGTAATACTTCAAGCATACTAACTAAGCAATTATGTCTCTTCAAAATAACATGGCCAAAGAAAGTTATCCCTACAAAATCATATAGTCTAGCTATGCTCTATCTTCACCACACAAAGTATTTAAATCATGCACAACCCCGATGAAAAGCCAAGCAATTGTTTCATACTTTTGGTGTTCTCAAACTTTTTCAATCTTCACGCAATACATGAGCGTGAGCCATGGACATAGCACTTTAGGTGGAATAGAATGGTGGTTGTGGAGGAGACAAAAAATGGGGAAGATAGTCTCACATCAACTAGGCGTATCAACGGGCTATGGAGATGCCCATCAATAGATATCAATGTGAGTGAGTAGGGATTGCCATGCAACGGATGCACTAGAGCTATAAGTATATGAAAGCTCAACGAAAGAAACTAAGTGGGTGTGCATCCAACTCGCTTGCTCACGAAGAACTAGGTCATTTTGAGGAAGCCCATCATTGGAATATACAAGCCAAGTTCTACAATGAAAAATTCCCACTAGTATATGAAAGTGATAACATAGGAGACTCTCTATTATGAAGATCATGGTGCTACTTGGAAGCACAAGTGTGGTAAAAGGATAGTAGCATTGCCCCTTCTCTCTTTTTTCTCTTATATTTTTTATGGCCTCTTTTTTATTTTATTTTATTTAGGCTTCTTTGGCCTCTCTTTTTTTCGTCCGGAGTCTCATCCCGACTTGTGGGGGAATCATAGTCTCCATCATCCTTTCCTCACTTGGGACAATGCTCTAAAAATGATGATCATCACACTTTATTTACTTACAACTCATCAATTACAACTCAATACTTAGAACAAAATATGACTCTATGTGAATGCCTCCGGCGGTGTACCAGGATATGCAATGAATCAAGAGTGACATGTATGAAAGAATTATGAACGGTGGCTTTGCCACAAATACAATGTCAACTACATGATCATGCAAAGCAATATGACAATGATGGAGCGTGTCATAGTAAATGGAATGGTGGAAAGTTGCATGGAAATATATCTCGGAATGGCTATGGAAATGCCATCATAGGTAGGTATGGTGGCTGTTTTGAGGAAGGTATATGGTGGGTGTATGATACCGGCGAAAGGTGCGCGGTATTAGAGAGGCTAGCAATGGTGGAAGGAAGAAAAGTGCGTATGATCCATGGACTCAACCTTAGTCATAAAGAACTCATATACTTATTGCAAAAATCTACAAGTTATCAAAGCAAAGTATTACGCACATGCTCCTGGGGGGATAGATTGGCAGGAAAATACCATCGCTCGTCCCCGACC
>NW_025229890.1:17415-18211 GCF_018294505.1 Triticum aestivum | reverse complement strand
AGCATGTGCAAGAAAGTTGAGAGGGTTACGGCAAAAACTGGATGCACTTCGTGTACAAAACGGACAATCTCTTTCAAAGTATCAAGATTTCATACGGAAACTCGTCTGTTACAAAGGGATTTCATTTTTAAAACTTATTTGAACTCCTGACTTTTTGTGTGTTCAAAATGCACCATTCAAAGCCACATCATCATTTTTCAATCCTTTCTGAATTCATGTGTTATTTTTCATGCATTTACTAATTATTTTCGGCTATAAGACCCTAAAATTGAAAAGCATTTCAAATGAACTCTGAAAAGGTCAAAAGTTGGCATGGTATCACCATTTCATCCACATTGCATGTGCAAGAAAGTTGAGAGGGTTACGGCAAAAACTAGATGCACTTCGTGTACAAAACGGACAATCTCTTTCAAAGTATCAGGATTTCATACGGAAACTAGTCTGTTACAAAGGGATTTCATTTTTTAAAACTTATTTGAACTCCTGACTTTTTGTGTGTTGAAAATGCACCATTGAAAGCCACATCATCATTTTTCAATCCTTTCTGACTTCATTTGTTATTTTTCATGCATTTACTAATTATTTTGAGCTATAAGACCCTAAAATTGAAAAGCATTTCAAATGAACTCTGAAAAGGCTGAAAGTTGGCATGGTATCATCATTTCATCCACATAGCATGTGCAAGAAAGTTGAGAGGGTTACGACAAAAACTGGATGCACTTCGTGTACAAAACGGACAATCTCTTTCAAAGTATCAGGATTTCATACGGAAACTCGTCTGTTACAAAGGGATTTC
>NW_025229890.1:13846-17405 GCF_018294505.1 Triticum aestivum | reverse complement strand
AAAGCCACATCATCATTTTTCAATCCTTTCTGACTTCATTTGTTATTTTTCATGCATTTACTAATTATTTTGAGCTATAAGACCCTAAAATGGAAAAGCATTTCAAATGAACTCTGAAAAGGCTGAAAGTTGGCATGGTATCATCATTTCATCCACATAGCATGTGCAAGAAAGTTGAGAGGGTTACGACAAAAACTGGATGCACTTTGTGTACAAAACGGACAATCTCTTTCAAAGTATCAAGATTTCATACGGAAACTCATCTGTTACAAAGGGATTTCATTTTTTTAAAACTTAGTTGAACTCCTGACTTTGTGTGTGTTCAAAATGCACCATTCAAAGCCACATCATCATTTGTCAATCCTTTCTGACTTCATTTGTTATTTTTCATGCATTTACTAATTATTCTGAGCAATAAGACCCTAAAATTGGAAAGCATTCCAAATGAACTCAGAAAAGGTTGAAAGTTGGCATGGTATCATCATTTCATCCACATAGCATCTGCAAGAAAGTTGAGAGGGTTACGACAAAAACTGGATGCACTTCGTGTACAAAACGGACAATCTCTTTAAAAGTATCAGGATTTCATACGGAAACTCGTCTTTTACAAAGGGATTTTATTTTTTTAAACTTATTTGAACTCCTGACTTTGTGTGTGTTCAAAATGCACCATTCGAAGCCACATCATCATTTTTCAATCCTTTCTGACTTCATTTGTTATTTTTCATGCATTTACTAATTATTTTGAGCAATAAGACCCTAAAATTGAAAAGCATTTCAAATGAACTCTGAAAAGGTTGAAACTTGGCATGGTATCATCATTTCATCCACACAGCATGTGCAAGAAAGTTGAGAGGGTTACGGCAAAAACTGGATGCACTTCGTGTACAAAACGGACAATCTCTTTCAAAGTATCAGGATTTCATACGGAAACTCGTCTATTACAAAGGGATTTCATTTTTTAAAACTTATTTGAACTCCTGAATTTTTGTGTGTTCAAAATGCACCATTCAAAGCCACATTATCATTTTTCAACCCTTTTCTGACTTCATGTGTTATTTTTCATGCATTTACTAATTATTTTCGGCTATAAGACCCTAAAATTGAAAAGCGTTTCAAATGAATTCTGAAAAGGTCGAAAGTTGGCATGGTATCATCATTTCATCCACATAACATGTGCAAGAAAGTTGAGAGGGTTACGGCAAAAACTAGATGCACTTCGTGTACAAAACGGACAATAATCTCTTTCAAAGTATCAGGATTTCATACTGAAACTCGTCTGTTACAAAGGGATTTCATTTTTTAAAACTTATTTGAACTCCTGACTTTTTGTGTGTGCAAAATGCACCATTGAAAGCCACATCAGCATTTTTCAATCCTTTCTGACTTCATTTGTTATTTTTCATGCATTTACTAATTATTTTGAGCTATAAGACCCTAAAATTGAAAAGCATTTCAAATGAACTCTGAAAAGGCTGAAAGTTGGCATGGTATCATCATTTCATCCACATAGCATGTGCAAGAAAGTTGAGAGGGTTACGACAAAAACTGGATGCACTTCGTGTACAAAACGGACAATCTCTTTAAAAGTATCAGGATTTCATACGGAAACTCGTCTTTTACAAAGGGATTTTATTTTTTTAAACTTATTTGAACTCCTGACTTTGTGTGTGTTCAAAATGCACCATTCGAAGCCACATCATCATTTTTCAATCCTTTCTGACTTCATTTGTTATTTTTCATGCATTTACTAATTATTTTGACCAATAAGACCCTAAAATTGAAAAGCATTTCAAATGAACTCTGAAAAGGTTGAAAGTTGGCATGGTATCATCATTTCATCCACACAGCATGTGAAAGAAAGTTGAGAGGGTTACGGCAAAAACTGGATGCACTTCGTGTACAAAACGGACAATCTCTTTCAAAGTATCAGGATTTCATACGGAAACTCGTCTATTACAAAGGGATTACATTTTTTAAAACTTATTTGAACTCCTGACTTTTTGTGTGTTCAAAATGCACCATTCAAAGCCACATTATCATTTTTCAATCCTTTTCTGACTTCATGTGTTATTTTTCATGCATTTACTAATTATTTTCGGCTATAAGACCCTAAAATTGAAAAGCATTTCAAATGAATTCTGAAAAGGTCGAAAGTTGGCATGGTATCATCATTTCATCCACATAACATGTGCAAGAAAGTTGAGAGGGTTACGGCAAAAACTAGATGCACTTCGTGTACAAAACGGTCAATAATCTCTTTCAAAGTATCAGGATTTCATACTGAAACTCGTCTGTTACAAAGGGATTTCATTTTTTAAAACTTATTTGAACTCCTGACTTTTTGTGTGTTCAAAATGCACCATTGAAAGCCACATCAGCATTTTTCAATCCTTTCTCACTTCATTTGTTATTTTTCATGCATTTACTAATTATTTTGAGCTATAAGACCCTAAAATTGAAAAGCATTTCAAATGAACTCTGAAAAGGCTGAAAGTTGGCATGGTATCATCATTTCATCCACATAGCATGTGCAAGAAAGTTGAGAGGGTTACGACAAAAACTGGATGCACTTCGTGTACAAAACGGACAATCTCTTTAAAAGTATCAGGATTTCATACGGAAAATCGTCTTTTACAAAGGGATTTTATTTTTTTAAACTTATTTGAACTCCTGACTTTGTGTGTGTTCAAAATGCACCATTCGAAGCCACATCATCATTTTTCAATCCTTTCTGACTTCATTTGTTATTTTTCATGCAGTTACTAATTATTTTGAGCAATAAGACCCTAAAATTGAAAAGCATTTCAAATGAACTCTGAAAAGGTTGAAAGTTGGCATGGTATCATCATTTCATCCAAAAAGCATGTGCAAGAAAGTTGAGAGGGTTACGGCAAAAACTGGATGCACTTCGTGTACAAAACGGACAATCTCTTTCAAAGTATCAGGATTTCATACGGAAACTCGTCTATTACAAAGGGATTTCATTTTTTAAAACTTATTTGAACTCCTGACTTTGTGTGTGTTCAAAATGCACCATTCAAAGCCACATTATCATTTTTCAATCCTTTTCTGACTTCATGTGTTATTTTTCATGCATTTACTAATTATTTTCGGCTATAAGACCCTAAAATTGAAAAGCATTTCAAATGAATTCTGAAAAGGTCGAAAGTTGGCATGGTATCATCATTTCATCCACATAACATGTGCAAGAAAGTTGAGAGGGTTACGGCAAAAACTAGATGCACTTCGTGTACAAAACGGACAATAATCTCTTTCAAAGTATCAGGATTTCATACTGAAACTCGTCTGTTACAAAGGGATTTCATTTTTTAAAACTTATTTGAACTCCTGACTTTTTGTGTGTTCAAAATGCACCATTGAAAGCCACATCAGCATTTTTCAATCCTTTCTGACTTCATTTGTTATTTTTCATGCATTTACTAATTATTTTGAGCTATAAGACCCTAAAATTGAAAAGCATTTCAAATGAACTCTGAAAAGGCTGAAAGTTGGCATGGTATCATCATTTCATCCACATAGCATGTGCAAGAAAGTT
>NW_025229890.1:9415-10379 GCF_018294505.1 Triticum aestivum | reverse complement strand
AGGATTTCATACAGAAACTCGTCTGTTACAAAGGGATTTCATTTTTGAAAACTTATTTGAACTCCTGACTTTTTATGTGTTTAAAATGCACCATTCAAAGCCACATCATCATTTTTCAATCCTTTCTGACTTCATGTGTTATTTTTCATGCATTTACTAATTATTTTCGGCTATAAGACCCTAAAATTGAAAAGCATTTCAAATGAACTCTGAAAAGGTCGAAAGTTGGCATGGTATCATCATTTCATCCACATAGCATGTGCAAGAAAGTTGAGAGGGTTACGGCAAAAACTGGATGCACTTCGTGTACAAAACGGACAATCTCTTTCAAAGTATCAAGATTTCATACGGAAACTCGTCTGTTACAAAGGGATTTCATTTTTTAAAACTTATTTGAACTCCTGACTTTTTGTGTGTTCAAAATGCACCATTCAAAGCCACATCATCAGTTTTCAATCCTTTCTGACTTCATTTGTTATTTTTCATGCATTTACTAATAATTTTGAGCTATAAGACCCTAAAATTGAAAAGCATTTCAAATGAACTCTGAAAAGGTTGAAAGTTGGCATGGTATCATGATTTCATCCACATAGCATGTGCAAGAAATTTGAGAGGGTTACGGCAAAAACTGGATGCACTTCGTGTACAAAATGGACAATCTCTTTCAAAGTATCATGATTTCATACGGAAACTCGTCTGTTACAAAGGGATTTCATTTTTTAAACTTATTTGAACTCCTGACTTTTTGTGTGTTCAAAATGCACCATTCAAAGCCACATCATCATTTTTCCATGCTTTCTGACTTCATGTGTTATTTTTCATGCATTTACTAATTATTTTCGGCTATAAGACCCTAAAATTGAAAAGCATTTCAAATGAACTCTGAAAAGGACGAAAGTTGGCATGGTATCATCATTTCATCCACATAGCATGTGCAAGAAAGTTGAGAGGGTTACGGCAAAAA
>NW_025229890.1:9003-9405 GCF_018294505.1 Triticum aestivum | reverse complement strand
TCATCCACATAGCATGTGCAAGAAAGTTGAGAGGGTTACGGCAGAAACTGGATGCACTTCGTGTACAAAACGGACAATCTCTTTCAAAGTATGAGGATTTCAGACGGAAACTCGTCTGTTGCAAAGGGATTTCTTATTTTAAAACTTATTTGAACTCCTGACTTTTTGTGTGTTCAAAATGCACCATTCAAAGCCACATCATCATTTATCAATCCTTTCTGACTTCATTTGTTATTTTTCATGCATTTACTAATTATTTTGAGCTATAAGACCCTAAAATTGAAAAGCATTTCAAATGAACTCCGAAAAGGTTGAAAGTTGGCATGGTATCATCATTTCATCCACATAGCATGTGCAAGAGAGTTGAGAGGGTTACGGCAAAAACTGGATGCACTTCGTGTA
>NW_025229890.1:8133-8993 GCF_018294505.1 Triticum aestivum | reverse complement strand
GGAAACTCGTCTGTTACAAAGGGATTTCATTTTTTAAAACTTATTTGAACTCCTGACTTTGTGTGTGTTCAAAATGCACCATTGAAAGCCACATCATCATTTTTCAATCCTTTCTGACTTCATTTGTTATTTTTCATGCATTTACTAATTATTTTGAGCTATAAGACCCTAAAATTGAAAAGCATTTCAAATGAACTCTGAAAAGGTTGAAAGTTGGCATGGTATCATCATTTCATCCACATAGCATGTGCAAGAAAGTTGAGAGGGTTACGGCAAAAACTGGATGCACTTCGTGTACAAAACGGACAATCTCTTTCAAAGTATCAGGATTTCATACAGAAACTCGTCTGTTACAAAGGGATTTCATTTTTGAAAACTTATTTGAACTCCTGACTTTTTATGTGTTTAAAATGCACCATTCAAAGCCACATCATCATTTTTCAATCCTTTCTGACTTCATGTGTTATTTTTCATGCATTTACTAATTATTTTCGGCTATAAGACCCTAAAATTGAAAAGCATTTCAAATGAACTCTGAAAAGGACGAAAGTTGGCATGGTATCATCATTTCATCCACATAGCATGTGCAAGAAAGTTGAGAGGGTTACGGCAAAAACTGGATGCACTTCGTGTACAAAACGGACAATCTCTTTCAAAGTATCAGGATTTCATACGGAAACTCGTCTGTTACAAAGGGATTTCATTTTTTAAAACTTATTTGAACTCCTTACTTTTTGTGTGTTCAAAATGCACCATTCAAAGCCACATCATCATTTATCAATCCTTTCTGACTTCATTTGTTATTTTTCATGCATTTACTAATTATTTTGAGCAATAAGACCCAAAAATTGAAAAGCATT
>NW_025229890.1:5313-5715 GCF_018294505.1 Triticum aestivum | reverse complement strand
TCATCCACATAGCATGTGCAAGAAAGTTGAGAGGGTTACGGCAGAAACTGGATGCACTTCGTGTACAAAACGGACAATCTCTTTCAAAGTATGAGGATTTCAGACGGAAACTCGTCTGTTGCAAAGGGATTTCTTATTTTAAAACTTATTTGAACTCCTGACTTTTTGTGTGTTCAAAATGCACCATTCAAAGCCACATCATCATTTATCAATCCTTTCTGACTTCATTTGTTATTTTTCATGCATTTACTAATTATTTTGAGCTATAAGACCCTAAAATTGAAAAGCATTTCAAATGAACTCCGAAAAGGTTGAAAGTTGGCATGGTATCATCATTTCATCCACATAGCATGTGCAAGAGAGTTGAGAGGGTTACGGCAAAAACTGGATGCACTTCGTGTA
>NW_025229890.1:2790-5053 GCF_018294505.1 Triticum aestivum | reverse complement strand
AGCATGTGCAAGAAAGTTGAGAGGGTTACGGCAAAAACTGGATGCACTTCGTGTACAAAACGAACAATCTCTTTCAAAGTATCAGGATTTCATACGAAACTCGTCTGTTACAAAGGGATTTCATTTTTTAAAACTTATTTGAACTCCTGACTTTTTGTGTGTTCTAAATGCACCATTCAAAGCCACATCATCATTTTTCAATCCTTTCTGACTTCATTTGTTATTTTTCATGCATTACTAATTATTTTGAGCTATAAGACCCTAAAATTGAAAAGCATTTCAAATGAACTCTGAAAAGGCTGAAAGTTGGCATGGTATCATCATTTCATCCACATAGCATGTGCAAAAAAGTTGAGAGGGTTACGACAAAAACTGGATGCATTTCGTGTACAAAACGGACAATCTCTTTCAAAGTATCAGGATTTCATACGGAAACTGATCTGTTACAAAGGGATTTCATTTTTTTAAAACTTATTTGAACTCCTGACTTTGTGTGTGTTCAAAATGCACCATTCGAAGCCACATCATCATTTTTCAATCCTTTCTGACTTCATTTGTTATTTTTCATGCATTTACTAATTATTCTGAGCAATAAGACCCTAAAATTGAAAAGCATTTCAAATGAACTCAGAAAAGGTTGAAAGCTGGCATGGTATCATCATTTCATCCACATAGCATGTGCAAGAAAGTTGAGAGGGTTACGGCAAAAACTGGATGCACTTCGTGTACAAAACGGACAATCTCTTTCAAAGTATCAGGATTTCATACGAAAACTCGTCTGCTACAAAGGGATTTCATTTTTTAAAACTTATTTGAACTCCTGACTTTGTGTGTGTTCAAAATGCACCATTCGAAGCCACATCATCATTTTTCAATCCTTTCTGACTTCATTTGTTATTTTTCATGCATTTACTAATTATTTTGAGGAATAATACCCTAAAATTGAAAAGCATTTCAAATGAACTCTGAAAAGGTTGAAAGTTGGCATGGTATCATCATTTCATCCACACAGCATGTGCAAGAAAGTTGAGAGGGTTACGGCAAAAACTGGATGCACTTCGTGTACAAAACGGACAATCTATTTCAAAGTATCAGGATTTCATACGGAAACTCGTCTGTTACAAAGGGATTTCATTTTTAAAACTTATTTGAACTCCTGACTTTTTGTGTGTTCAAAATGCACCATTCAAAGCCACATCATCATTTTTCAATCCTTTCTGACTTCATGTGTTATTTTTCATGCATTTACTAATTATTTTCGGCTATAAGACCCTAAAATTGAAAAGCATTTCAAATGAACTATGAAAAGGTCGAAAGTTGGCATGGTATCATCATTTCATCCACATAGCATGTGCAAGAAAGTTGAGAGGGTTACGACAAAAACTGGATGCACTTCGTGTACAAAACGGACAATCTCTTTGAAAGTATCAGGATTTCATACGGAAACTCGTCTGTTACAAAGGGATTTCATTTTTTAAAACTTATTTGAACTCCTGACTTTGTGTGTGTTCAAAATGCACCATTCGAAGCCACATCATCATTTTTCAATCCTTTCTGACTTCATTTGTTATTTTTCATGCATTTACTAATTATTTTGAGCAATAAGACCCTAAAATTGAAAAGCATTTCAAATGAACTCAGAAAAGGCTGAAAGTTGGCATGGTATCATCATTTCATCCACACAACATGTGCAAGAAAGTTGAGAGGGTTACGGCAAAAACTGGATGCACCTCGTGTACAAAACGGACAATCTCTTTCAAAGTATCAGGATTTCATACGGAAACTCGTCTGTTACAGAGGGATTTCATTTTTTAAAACTTATTTGAACTCCTGACTTTGTGTCTGTTCAAAATGCACCATTCGAAGCCACATCATCATTTTTCAATCCTTTCTGACTTCATTTGTTATTTTTCATGCATTTACTAATTATTTTGAGCAATAAGACCCTAAAATTGAAAAGCATTTCAAATGAACTCTGAAAAGGTTGAAAGTTGGCATGGTATCATCATTTCATCCACACAGCATGTGCAAGAAAGTTGAGAGGGTTACGGCAAAAACTGGATGCACTTCGTGTACAAAACGGACAATCTCTTTCAAAGTATCAGGATTTCATACGGAAACTCGTCTGTTACAAATGGATTTCATTTTTAAAACTTATTTGAACTCCTGACTTTTTGTGTGTTCAAAATGCACCATTCAAAGCCACATCATCATTTTTCAATCCTTTCTGACTTCATGTGTTATTTTTCATGCATTTACTAAT
>NW_025229890.1:0-625 GCF_018294505.1 Triticum aestivum | reverse complement strand
GATTTCATACGGAAACTCGTCTGTTACAAAGGGATTTCATTTTTTAAAACTTATTTGAACTCCTGACTTTTTGTGTGTTCAAAATGCACCATTCAAAGCCACATCATCAGTTTTCAATCCTTTCTGACTTCATTTGTTATTTTTCATGCATTTACTAATAATTTTGAGCTATAAGACCCTAAAATTGAAAAGCATTTGAAATGAACTCTGAAAAGGTTGAAAGTTGGCATGGTATCATGATTTCATCCACATAGCATGTGCAAGAAATTTGAGAGGGTTACGGCAAAAACTGGATGCACTTCGTGTACAAAACGGACAATCTCTTTCAAAGTATCAGGATTTCATACGGAAACTCGTCTGTTACAAAGGGATTTCATTTTTTAAACTTATTTGAACTCCTGACTTTTTGTGTGTTCAAAATGCACCATTCAAAGCCACATCATCATTTTTCCATGCTTTCTGACTTCATGTGTTATTTTTCATGCATTTACTAATTATTTTCGGCTATAAGACCCTAAAATTGAAAAGCATTTCAAATGAACTCTGAAAAGGACGAAAGTTGGCATGGTATCATCATTTCATCCACATAGCATGTGCAAGAAAGTTGAGAGGGTTACGGCAAAAA
>NW_025229889.1:17195-18212 GCF_018294505.1 Triticum aestivum | reverse complement strand
ACTCTGAAAAGTTTGAAACTTGGTATGGTATCATCATTTCACCCGCATAGCAAGTACAAAAAAGTTGAAAAGGTCACGGCAAAAACTAGATGCACTTGGTGGACCAACTGGACGATCTCTTTCGAAGTATCAGGGTTTCGGACGAAAACTCATCTGTTACACCGGCAATTCAAAATTTTAATAACTTATTACAACTCCGGACGTTTTTTTCCATTCGGCATGCTCCATTCAAAACCGCGTCATCAACTTTCAACCCTTTCCGACATAATTTGCTATTTTTCATGCATTTACCGATTTGTTTTGAGCTAAATGGCCCTGAAATTGAAAAGCTCTACAAATGAACTCTGAAAAGGTTGAAACTTGGCATGGTATCATAATTTCACCCGCATAGCATGTGCAAAAAAGTAGAGAGCGGTACGGCAAAAACTGGACAATCTCTTTCGAAGTATCAGGGATTCGCACAAAAACTCATCTGTTACATCGGCAATTCAAAATTTTAATAACTTATTACAACTCTGGACTTTTTTTGCATTCAGCATGCACCATTCAAAGCCACATCATCAACATTCAACCCTTTGTGACATAATTTGCTATTTTTCATGCATTTACCGATTTGTTTTGAGCTAAATGGCCCTGAAATTGAAAAGCTCTACAAATGAACTCTGAAAAGGTTGAAACTTGGAATGGTATCATCATTTTATCCGCATAGCATGTGCAAAAAATTAGAGAGGGTCATGGCGAAAAGTGGATGCACTTCATGTAAAAACTGGACAATCTCTTTCGAAGTATCAGGGTTTCGGACGAAAACTCATCTGTTACACCGGCAATTCAAAATTTTAATAACTTATTACAACTCCGGACGTTTTTTGCATTCAGCATGCACAATTCAAAGCCACGTCATCAACTTTCTGCCCTTTCTAACATAATTTCCTATTTTTAATGCATTTACTGATTTGTTTTGAGCTAAATGGCCCTGACATTGAAAAGCTCTATAAATGAACTCTGAAAAGGTTGAAA
>NW_025229889.1:8835-10163 GCF_018294505.1 Triticum aestivum | reverse complement strand
GACGAAAACTCATCTGTTACACCGGCAATTCAAAATTTTAATAACTTATTACAACTCCGGACGTTTTTTCCATTCAGCATGGTCCATTCAAAACCGCGTCATCAACTTTCAACACTTTCCGACATAATCTGCTATTTTTCATGCATTTACCGATTTGTTTTGAGCTAAGTGGCCCTGAAATTGAAAAGCTCTACAAATGAACTCTGAAAAGGTTGAAACTTGGCATGGTATCATCATTTCATCCACATAGCATGTGCAAAAAAGTAGAGAGGGTCACGGCAAAAACTGGATGCACATCGTGTACAAACTGGACAATCTCTTTCGAAGTATCAGGGTTTCGGACAAAAATTCATCTGTTACATCGGCAATTCAAAATTTTAATAACTTATTACAACTCTGGACTTTTTTTCCATTCAGCATGCACCATTCAAAGCCACATCATCAACTTTCAACAATTTGTGACATAACTTGCTATTTTTAATGAATTTACTTTTTTTGAGCTAAATGGACCTGCAATTGAAAAGCCCTACAAATGAACTCTTAAAAGGTTGAAACTTCGCATGGTATCATCATTTCACCCACATAGCATGTCCAAAAAAGTAGAGAGGGTAACCGGAAAAACTGGATGCACTTCGTGTGCAAACTGGACAATCTCTTTCGAAGTATCAGGGTTTCGGACGAAAACTCATCTGTTACACCGGCAATTCAAAATTTTAATAACTTTTTACAACTCCGGACGTTTTTTCCATTCGGCATGCTCCATTCAAAACCATGTCATCAACAATCAACCCTTTCCGACATAATTTGCTATTTTTCATGCATTTACTGATTTGTTTCGAGCTAAATGGCCCTGAAATTGAAAAGCTGTACAAATGAACTCTGAAAAGGTTGAAACTTGGAATGATATCATCATTTCACCCCCATAGCATGTGCAAAAAAGGAGAGAGGGTCAGCGCAAAAACTGGATGCACTTCGTGTGCAAACTGGACAATCTCTTTTGAAGTATCAGGGTTTCAGACGAAAACTCATCTGTTACACCAGCAATTCAAAATTTTAATAACTTATTACAACTGCGGACGTTTTTTGCATTCAACATGCACCATTCAAAGCCACGTCATCAACTTTCAACCCTTTTTGACATAATTTGCTATTTTTAATGCATTTACTGATTTGCTTTGAGCTAAATGCACCTGAAATTGAAAAGCTCTACAAATGAACTCTGAAAAGGTTGAGACTTGGCATGGTATCATCATTTCATCCGCATTGCATGTGCAAAAAAGTAGGGAGGGTCATGGCAAAAACTGGATGCACTTCGTGTACAAACTGGA
>NW_025229889.1:7532-8825 GCF_018294505.1 Triticum aestivum | reverse complement strand
GCATCCAGCATGCAACATTCAAAGCCACGTCATCAACTTTCAACCCTTTTTGACATAATTTGCTATTTTTAATGCATTTACTGATTTGCTTTGAGCTAAATGGACCTGAAATTGAAAAGCTCTACAAATGAACTCTGAAAAGGTTGAGACTTGGCATGGTATCATCATTTCATCCGCATTGCATGTGCAAAAAAGTAGGGAGGGTCATGGCAAAAACTGGATGCACTTCGTGTACAAACTGGACAATCTCTTTCGAAGTATCAGGATTTCAGACGAAAACTCATCTGTTACACCGGCAATTCAAAATTTTAATAACTTATTACAACTGCGGACGTTTTTTGCATTCAACATGCACCATTCAAAGCCACGTCATCAACTTTCAACCCTTTCTGACATAATTTGCTATTTTTCATGCATTTACTGATTTGTTTTGAGCTAAGTGGCCCTGAAATTGAAAAGCTCTACAAATGAACTCTGAAAAGGTTGAAACTTGGCATGGTATCATCATTTCATCCACATAGCATGTGCAAAAAAGTAGAGAGGGTCACGGCAAAAACTGGATGCACATCGTGTACAAACTGGACAATCTCTTTCGAAGTATCAGGGTTTCGGACAAAAACTCATCTGTTACATCATCAACTCTGGACTTATTACAACTCTGGACTTTTTTTCCATTCAGCATGCACCATTCAAAGCCACATCATCAACTTTCAACCCTTTGTGACATAACTTGCTATTTTTAATGAATTTACTTTTTTTGAGCTAAATGGCTCTGAAATTGAAAAGCTCTACAAATGAACTCTGAAAAGGATGAAACCTTGAATGGTATCATCATTTCATCCGCATAGCATGTGCAAAAAAGTAGAGAGGGTCATGGCAAAAGTTGGATGCTTTTCGTGTGCAAACTGGACAATCTGTTTCGAAGTATCAGGGTTTCGGACGAAAACTCATCTCTTACACCGGCAATTCAAAATTTTAATAACTTATTAGAACTCCGGACGTTTTTTGCATTCAGCATGCACAACTCCAAGCCACGTCATCAACGTTCAAGCCTTTCTGAAATAATTTGCTATTTTGAATGCATTTACTGATTTGTTTTGAGCTAAATGGCCCTGAAATTGAAAAGCTCTACAAATGAACTCTGAAAAGTTTGAAACTTGGCATGGTATCATCATTTCACCCGCATAGCAAGTGCAAAAAAGTTGAAAAGGTCACGGCAAAAACTAGATGCACTTCGTGTACCAACTGGACGTTCTCTTTCGAAGTATCAGGGTTTCGGACGAAAACTCATCT
>NW_025229889.1:4950-5716 GCF_018294505.1 Triticum aestivum | reverse complement strand
TTACACCGGCAATTCAAAATTTTAATAACTTATTACAACTCCGGACGTTTTTTCCATTCAGCATGGTCCATTCAAAACCGCGTCATCAACTTTCAACACTTTCCGACATAATCTGCTATTTTTCATGCATTTACCGATTTGTTTTGAGCTAAATGGCCCTGAAATTGAAAAGCTCTACAAATGAACTCTGAAAAGGTTGAAACTTGGAATGGTATCATCATTTCATCCGCATAGCATGTGCAAAAAAGTAGAGAGGGTCATGGCAAAAACTGGATGCACTTCGTGTACAAAATGGACAATCTCTTTCGAAGTATCAGGGTTTCGGACGAAAACTCATCTGTTACGCCGGCAATTCAAAATTTTAATAACTTATTACAACTCCGGACGTTTTTTGCATTCAGCATGCACAATTCAAAGCCACGTCATCAACTTTCTACCCTTTCTAACATAATTTGCTATTTTTAATGCATTTACTGATTTGTTTTGAGCTAAATGGCCCTGACATTGAAAAGCTCTACAAATGAACTCTGAAAAGGTTGAAACTTCTCAAGGTATCATCATTTCACCCCCATAGCATGTGTAAAAAAGGAGAGAGGGTCAGCGCAAAAACTGGATGCACTTCATGTGCAAACATGGCAATCTCTTTTGAAGTATCAGGGTTTTAGACGAAAACTCATCTGTTACACCGGCAATTCAAAATTTTAATAACTTATTACAACTCCGGACGTTTTTTGCATCCAGCATGCAACATTCAAAGCCACATCAT
>NW_025229889.1:4083-4940 GCF_018294505.1 Triticum aestivum | reverse complement strand
GGACGAAAACTCATCTGTTACACCGGCAATTCAAAATTTTAATAATTTATTAGAACTCCGGACGTTTTTTGCATTCAGCATGCACAACTCCAAGCCACGTCATCAACTTTCAACCCTTTCTGAAATAATTGGCTATTTTTAATGCATTTACTGATTTGTTTTGAGCTAAATGGCCCTGAAATTGAAAAGCTCTACAAATGAACTCTGAAAAGTTTGAAACTTGGTATGGTATCATCATTTCACCCGCATAGCAAGTGCAAAAAAGTTGAAAAGGGCACAGCAAAAACTAGATGCACTTCGTGTACCAACTGGACGTTCTCTTTCGAAGTATCAGGGTTTCGGACGAAAACTCATCTGTTACACCGGCAATTCAAAATTTTAATAACTTATTACAACTCCGGACGTTTTTTCCATTCAGCATGCTCCATTCAAAACCGCGTCATCAAATTTCAACCCTTTTCGACATAATTTGCTATTTTTCATGCATTTATCGATTTGTTTTGAGCTAAATGGCCCTGAAATTGAAAAGCTCTACAAATGAACTCTGAAAAGGATGAAACTTGGAATGGTATCATCATTTCATCCGCATAGCATGTGCAAAAAAGTAGAGAGGGTCATGGCAAAAACTGGATGCACTTCGTGTGCAAACTGGACAATCTGTTTCGAAGTATCAGGGTTTCGGACGAAAACTCATCTCTTACACCGGCAATTCAAAATTTTAATAACTTCTTAGAACTCCGGACGTTTTTTGCATTCGGCATGCACAACTCCAAGCCACGTCATCAACTTTCAACCCTTTCTGAAATAATTTGCTATTTTGAATGCATTTACT
This sequence comes from Triticum aestivum, assembly GCF_018294505.1. NCBI lineage: Eukaryota > Viridiplantae > Streptophyta > Magnoliopsida > Poales > Poaceae > Triticum > Triticum aestivum. Next base: position 4,108 of record NW_025229889.1, on the reverse strand, counting down.
GATTTGTTTTGAGCCAAATGGCCCT
>NW_025229889.1:2955-4073 GCF_018294505.1 Triticum aestivum | reverse complement strand
ATGGTATCATCATTTCATCCGCATAGCATGTGCAAAAAAGTAGAGAGGGTCATGGCAAAAACTGGATGCACTTCGTGTACAAAATGGACAATCTCTTTCGAAGTATCAGGGTTTCGGACGAAAACTCATCTTTTACGCCGGCAATTCAAAATTTTAATAACTTATTACAACTCCGGACGTTTTTTGCATTCAGCATGCACAATTCAAAGCCACGTCATCAACTTTCTACCCTTTCTAACATAATTTGCTTTTTTTAATGCATTTACTGATTTGTTTTGAGCTAAATGGCCCTGAAATTGAAAAGCTCTACATATGAACTCTGAAAAGGTTGAAACTTGGCATGGTATCATCATTTCACCCGCATAGCATGTGCGAAAAAGTAGAGAGGGTCAGCGCAAAAACTGGATGCACTTCGTGTGCAAACATGACAATCTCTTTTGAAGTATCAGGGTTTCAGACGAAAACTCATCTGTTACACCGGCAATTCAAAATTTTAATAACTTATTACAACTCCGGACGTTTTTTGCATTTAGCATGCACCATTCAAAGCCACATCATCAACTTTCAACCTTTTCTGACATAATTTGCTATTTTTAATGCATTTACTGATTTGTTTTGAGCTAAATGGCCCTGAAATTGAAAAGCTCTACATATGAACTCTGAAAAGGTTGAAACTTGGCATGGTATCATCATTTCACCCGCATAGCATGTGCAAAAAAGTAGAGAGCGTCAAGGCAAAAACTGGATGCACATCGTGTACAAACTGGACAATCTCTTTCGAAGTATCAGGGTTTCGGACAAAAACTCATCTGTTACATCGGCAATTCAAAATTTTAATAACTTATTTCAACTCTGGACTTTTTTTGCATTCAGCATGCACCATTCAAAGCCACATCATCAACTTTCAACCCTTTGTGACATAATTTGCTATTTTTAATGCATTTACTGATTTGTTTTGAGCTAAATGGACCTGCAATTGGAAAGCTCTACAAATGAACTCTGAAAAGGTTGAAACTTGGCATGGTATCATCATTTCACCCACATAGCATGTCCAAAAAAGCAGAGAGGGTAACCGCAAAAACTGGGTGCACTTCGTGTGCAAACTGGACAATCGCTTT
>NW_025229889.1:0-1930 GCF_018294505.1 Triticum aestivum | reverse complement strand
TCGTGTGCAAACTGGACAATCTCTTCAGAAGTATCAGGGTTTCAGACGAAAACTCATCTGTTACACCGGCAATTCCAAATTTTAATAACTTATTACAACTCCGGACTTTTTTTGCATTCAGCATGCACCATTCAAAGCCACATCATCAACTTTCAACCCTTTCTGAATAATTTGCTATTTTTAATGCATTTACTGATTTGTTTTGAGCTAAATGGCCCTAAAATTGAAAAGCTCTACATATGAACTCTGAAAAGGTTGAAACTTGGCATGGTATCATAATTTCACCCGCATAGCATGTGCAAAAAAGTAGAGAGGGTCACGGCAAAAACTGGATGCACTTCGTGTACAAACTGGACAATCTCTTTCGAAGTATCAGGGTTTCGGACAAAAACTCATCTGTTACATCGGCAATTCAAATTTTTAATAACTTATTACAACTCTGGACTTTTTTTGCATTCAGCATGCACCATTCAAAGCCACATCATCAACATTCAACCCTTTGTGACATAATTTGCTATTTTTAATGCATTTACTGATTTGTTTTGAGCTAAATGGACCTGCAATTGAAAAGCTCTACAAATGAACTCTAAAAAGGTTGAAACTTGGCATGGTATCATCATTTCACCCACATAGCATGTCCAAAAAAGTAGAGAGGGTAACCGCAAAAACTAGATGCACTTCGTGTGCGAACTGGACAATCTCTTTCGAAGTATCAGGGTTTCGGACGAAAACTCATCTGTTACACCGGCAATTCAAAATTTTAATAATTTATTAGAACTCCGGACGTTTTTTGCATTCAGCATGCACAACTCCAAGCCACGTCATCAACTTTCAACCCATTCTGAAATAATTGGCTATTTTTAATGCATTTACTGATTTGTTTTGAGCTAAATGGCCCTGAAATTGAAAAGCTCTACAAATGAACTCTGAAAAGTTTGAAACTTGGCATGGTATCATCATTTCACCCGCATAGCAAGTGCAAAAAAGTTGAAAAGGGCACAGCAAAAACTAGATGCACTTCGTGTACCAACTGGACGTTCTCTTTCGAAGTATCAGGGTTTCGGACGAAAACTCATCTGTTACACCAGCAATTCAAAATTTTAATAACTTATTACAACTCCGAACGTTTTTTCCATTCAGCATGCTCCATTCAAAACCGCGTCATCAAATTTCAACCCTTTCCGATATAATTTGCTATTTTTCATGCATTTATCGATTTGTTTTGAGCTAAATGGCCCTGAAATTGAAAAGCTCTACAAATGAACTCTGAAATGGATGAAACTTGGAATGGTATCATCATTTCATCCGCATAGCATGTGCAAAAAAGTAGAGAGGGTCATGGCAAAAACTGGATGCACTACGTGTGCAAACTGGACAATCTGTTTCGAAGTATCAGGGTTTCAGACGAAAACTCATCTCTTACACCGGCAATTCAAAATTCTAATAACTTATTAGAACTCCGGACGTTTTTTGCATTCAGCATGCACAACTCCAAGCCACGTCATCAACTTTCAACCCTTTCTGAAATAATTTGCTATTTTGAATGCATTTACTGATTTGTTTTGAGCTAAATGGCCCTGAAATTGACAAGCTCTACAAATGAACTCTGAAAAGTTTGAAACTTGGCATGGTATCAACATTTCACCCGCATAGCAAGTGCAAAAAAGTTGAAAAGGTCACGCCAAAAACTAGATGCACTTCGTGTACCAACTGGACGTTCTCTTTCGAAGTATCAGGGTTTCGGACGAAAACTCATCTGTTACACCGGCAATTCAAAATTTTAATAACTTATTACAACTCCGGACGTTTTTTCCATTCAGCATGCTCCATTCAAAACCGCGTCATCAACTTTCAACACTTTCCGACATAATTTGCTATTTTTCATGCATTTACCGATTTGTTTTGAGCTAAATGGCCCTGAAATTGAAAA
>NW_025229888.1:0-18224 GCF_018294505.1 Triticum aestivum | reverse complement strand
CTTGGATATGACCAAAAATATTGCATATATGCATATTTGTCAGGTGATTTCTAGTGCAAACTATTCAATAATCTATTTATGTTATCCAGAACAAAAATATTTCACACACTTTTGTGTTTTGTCTAATTGCAGGTGTATGGGACATTTGTACAATCCACATATGAAGATAAGGAAGAAAGAGATGTTTATTTGCTGTCCAAAAAGTTCTCTCACGTCACTTTTGGCCCAAGAGAAGATAGAGTCCAAGTCTCTCACGTTCTGGATTCAGATTCGGACTGCACAGACACACCTGACTCAAAACGCACACAAGTTTTTCATACGGACTCCGAATTGGGTGATTCTTTTTTTGTTGGAAACTAGATTTCGTGCACTTTCCAACCCAATTGGAATCACCTTCAAATTCGTCCGAAGCGTTGAGTTGTGGACGAAACAATCTGATGCTGCAGCAGAATCCGAGTCAAACTATACAGTCGGAGTGCGGCATGCACGCGATGTGGCACAAGACCGGCAATACCTTGTCGGTGATGGTCAATGGCCGGCAGACAGGCAGCAAAAAAGGTTCTGGTGCTGCACACCAACAAGAACTTCGACCAGCAGAGGACCAACTAGGTGATGCACCAGTACCACCTCAGGGACCTGGAGCAAGAGAAGGAGGGGAAGTTGGTCCTCTGCAAGATTTTCTACCAGACAAACACTAGGGTCAGGAGTAAAAAAGATTATAAGTTAGTTTGGCATTGGTAGTTGTACTACCTTGTCGTCCGCAAGTTGGTATTGTTGTTAACGATCTTTTGGTATGAACTTGCATTTGCTTCCACCCATCATGCCGAGGGTCGACATGGATATAAAGCTGAATCATTTGTTTCGAAACGAATTTTCAGGCACCTGATTTTTATTTTATGGGTAGCATAAGCACCCGCCGTTCGAATTCCCAGTTCTCCAATTTTTTTGAAACAAGTACATGCACTTATTATCACGATAAAAAAATATCTGTGTTGCATCCCATTTATCAGTCTGTACTTTCAGAATTCTCTCGTTTATTGAGCACGTATATTTTTTTTCAGGTTGAGCAAGTTTCAAATGGGCTGTAGACTGCCTAGGGTTGGTTTTGTTTTTAACAGGCCCATCCCATGACGACAACGGGGCACAAAGATCCAGCAGGTATCTACTGGCCTCCGGCCCGCCAGCGTTAGTTATATTTTGTCTTACAACATCCGCATGCAGTTTTTTTACTGAATCAAACACACAACCCAGTTCTATTATCCTCCTGAAACTCATGTCCTACATCCGTTTTCTAATCTCTACCTATAGTTTTACTAGTTCATATACACGTATCATTATATTGAAAACACATAAAATTCCCTTTTCATATTTACATCCTTATTTTTGTTGTTTTTTTCCACCCAGTGTTGAGTACTTCGCTCCATCTGATTCTGAGTGTGTCTTGTGCAGTCCTGAGCCTTTGCTTTTGCTTTTTCAGACTCCTCGCAGTGGCAACAAGCCTTTTATGGGTATTCTATTGCTCCGGGTGCCTGTCCGGTGTGATGTTATCCGGACTGTTATCTTCGACAGAGTCAGGTTGTTCAGTTTGATTCTCCGTGTTGCCGTGGTTGGACGACGGTTCAATGCCGTGTTTGTCGTTCGCTGGCTCGCCTTGCTCTATCGCTGGGTTTATATGATCGCTGCTTCTGCTGAGGCAGGATTTGGAGCGGTGCTTACACCGCCGCTTTGACTGCTTCTCGAGGGAACAACCCTTCACTACGTCCTTCCGTTCCTTGTCGTCATTTTCTTTGGCTGTGTCCACCATGTATACATCATATGATGAAGTGGACGTCTAGTGTCCTGTGGGAAGTGGTTCCTATTCGTCTCCCGCATCGTCGTCCATACCGTCGATGTCTTCGATGTCGAAGTCGAGCATGTCAGTCAAATCGTCGACAGTGGCTACTAAGTGGGTGGTGGGTGGGCGGCGAATTTCTTCGTCATTCGCGTCCCAATCCTGCCGAACATAGTTCGGCCAGGACTCTCCTGACAGGGAGAGAGACCATAATGAGTTCAGTATGTCGCCAAAGGGCGAGTGCTGAAAGATATCTGTGGAGGTGAACTCCATGATCGGTGCCCAGTCAGATTCGAGAGACACGGGTGCAGGCGGTTCGGAGTCCGTGGCCAGGGAAGAATCCAGCAGTTCGGTGTCATGGCTCCCGTGAAGGGTAAGGTCGATATTCGGCTCGATCGCCGCTGAGAATCCGGCCTCCGTGGCGGGGTCTATCCACCCGTTCATGGATGGCTCAATTGGCTCCGAATTGAGGGTCGGAGCGGTCGTCGGTGCGGTCTCCTGAACACTGTCTGATGGTACAGCTAAATCATGCTCATCGTGACCGTGCGGCGCACTCGGCAGGGGCTCGAATCCGTCGAAGATCAAGTCTCCGCGAATGTCGGCCGTGTAGTTTAAGCTTCCAAACCTAACCTGGTGGCCAGGGGCGTAACTCTCAATCTTCTCCAGATGGCCAAGCGAGTTGGCCCGCAGTGCGAAGCCGCCGAATACAAAGATCTGTCCAGGGAGAAAAGTCTCACCCTGGACTGCATCACTATCGATGATTGAAGGAGCCATCAAGCCTAATGATGATGACACAGAGGAACTCTCAATGAAAGCACCAATGTCGGTGTCAAAACCAGCGGATCTCGGGTAGGGGGTCCCGAACTGTGCGTCTAAGGCGGATGGTAACAGGAGGCAGGGGACACGATGTTTTACCCAGGTTCGGGCCCTCTTGATGGAGGTAAAACCCTACGTCCTGCTTGATTATTCTTGATAATATGAGTAGTACAAGAGTTGATCTACCACAAGATCGGAGAGGCTAAACCCTAGAAGCTAGCCTATGGTATGATTGTATGTTATCCTACGGACTAAAACCCTCTGGTTTATATAGACACCGGAGGGGGCTAGGGTTACACAAGGTCGGTTACAAAGGAGGAGATATACATATCCGTATTGCCTAGCTTGCCTTCCACGCCAAGGAGAGTCACATCCGGACACGGGACGAGGTCTTCAATCTCGTATCTTCATAGTTCAACAGTCCGGCCAAAGGATATAGTCCGGCTGTTCGGAGACCACCTAATCCAGGACTCCCTCAATGTGCCAGCGGCACAGCTTGTGTACCGTGTTCTTGAAAGCATCTGGGATCGCCAAAGCCATTGCCGGGCACTGGTCTGGTAATGAGAAAAGGGATGTGGAGTGGTCAGCAGATGGTAGTGCATATATACCAATAGAACTGACACAACATTTTTACTATGTTATTTTCCTTTTTTGGATGGGGGTGGTGGTAGGGGTGGTTTTGGCGGTTGTACCTGTGAGGATGCATGTAGGAGCCTTCCCTCTCATGCACCTTAAAAATGTCTTGAACAGCCATCTGAATGAATCTGCATCCTCATCTCTTATCAGGGTGAAACCAAAGAATGTAGTCTGTAAGTGGTTGTTAGTACCTACAAACACCCCAAGTGGCATATGGTACTTGTTGGTCTTATATGTGGTGTCAAACGTTATGCAGTCACCAAAGTCCAGATAGGCCCCTTCGGCAGCTTGCGTTCGCCCAGAATATGTTCTTAACTCTGTCGGACTCATCGAGTTGCATGTCACAGAAGAATTCCCTGTTTACAACTTTCATCTCCCTAAAGAAGTTGACAGTCTTTAGGACATCATCCACATCATACATCCTTGAATTCTTTGCTTTGCTGCATACTAAAAGTGAACAGTCATTCAAAAATGCATGTTGAACTGGTGTCAGGTCATGCGTTGCGTAATATGTTTGTACTGACAGAGGAAAAATGATGGAGGCGGTTTATGGGAGGAAAACAAGTTTGTACTTACAGGTTAATCAGGTCTTTGGCATTCATTTCGAGGAATTAGCTACTGGGGTCATCACCGCCCAATATGTTCATGATTTGCGTGTGTTCAATGCCTTTGAACTGCAGGTACTTGATGTACTCCAAGATTGTTTTGTCAAAGTTTTTGTGGGAGTGCAAGAAGACAAGCATTTGGGGGGTGAGCTGTAGCCTGTGGTTGTGTTCCCAGACTATCTCTTCTGCGACAAGTATTCCATCCGTTTCCCTCTTCAGCCTCATTTTAGCCCCGCAGTTAGTCCTGGCTTTCGTCTTGTTCCGCTGTCTATTTGCTTCTGACTCCTCCGATTCACAGATTCCATAGCACGTCCATAGCACGTGCAATAAAGGTAGACTCTGGTCTCAACCTTGGAGCCTTCCCTGATAGCAAAACCCGCGTGCTTTGCATAAACGTTGCAAAAGTCCTTTGCTTCTTAAAAAGTTTCAAAGCGCATCTCTAGCCTTGGCAGAACGTAAGCTTCAATGTTAGGTGGCTGCACGCAACAGTGAGCAAACAAAAACGCAGTTATGAAAATGTCAGATGGGGTGGTCGCAGTACCATGGTATGGACTGTGCTTGTATGTTTTTTTCTAAATGGATACTTACATGTGTATAGCTCTCTGCTTCCTTAGGTGTTTGCTATTCACCCTGGTGTATGGGCGCGGGTGGTGTCACCATTGGCACATGCAGCAATGCATCTCATGGAGGGAGCAATGTTGATGAAGGTCTCCGTCTCTCATTGTACGGCCGTCTCCCCTCAGATTCGTTGTGAGGTTGCTCCTATCTATATGGCTCATATCTTGTACTTTGCATCCTGCTAGAGTGGCCAAAATTTATGTTTCTTTGGCCTGGTCTTCCCGTCGCATCCGCTTTTGCAGCACGGATGATTGATGTAGATGGAGCGACTGGTGGAAGCATGTGTGTCCTTGCCTTTCTGCATGCGCTAGGGAAGGAAAACATTTGTTGTTGGGGATAATGTTGACCTTGTTGCAACCCAGCAGTGGTGAAGCTTGTATTCCCAGATATGGGTGTTTGCTGCATAGAAGAACCTGTCCGTACTTCTGATGATTCTGGTGTAGTTTGAAATCTGGTTGTATTGTTGAAGTATCCGGGTGCTATTTCTGGTGTTACCCAACTAGGCGGTGCCCCATATCTGCTTGGCTCATCAAACCCTCGATGTGTGTGCTGCCTTGCATGTTTCTGCAATGACATTCAATAGTTTTGGGATTAATCTTTTCTGCATTTTTCTCGTATACATGCTATGGGTATCATGTCATGCACTAAAGGCAATGTACAAGTTGAACTTGCATCACTGACCGTTATTAAACTTTCTTCTCTATTTTGTATCTGGTTTAGTTTTCAGTTGAACTGATGAACATACATGTTCAGTACTGATGTACTAATTTTTAGCACTGCTTGCAAACTGAACATTGAACTTCACCTGTTATGGAAAGTTTTTTATCCTTTTCCCTATAACTGATGCATAAACATTAGGTGCACTGCTTGCAAACTGAACATTGAACTTCAGATATGTATGGATATGCATATATATAAAATTGATGCATGTCTTCTCTTTTTTTCGTCTATAACTTGTGCAACTACACTAGAAGTACTCCTAGGTTATGTATCATTGAACTTACTGTGTAGCAAGTGTATATTTTTTCAAGAACATTCTTTTTTACTAGTTCGAATTGACGCAACTACACGACATGCACTAGTAGAAATAACATCATACAAACTTGCAGTGGTAGTTGAACCTTATATAAAGCCTAGTAGCTACTTGGACTGATGCATAAGTCTATGTTTTTTGGCTTGAACTGAAGCTAGCATATTAGAGGTACTGACAGTAACCTCGACATCCAAACTGTGCATAAAGTGGCAGGGGTGTAATGAACTGATACAAGCATTCTGCAATGTTCCATCTGCTTCTGCATCATAGGAACATGTGTCACTGATGCAGCACACATCGAGTACTGATGAATCTGATAGTGTAACATGTATGCAGATCATAGTGTGTGCAATTTTTAAACTAAATCTTCTTCATTGCAGGACTGATGAACTGAACACAAACATTACCTCTAGTGGCATGTTCTTGGAGCTGACTTCTACTTCCTCTCGCGGGCGATGTACTGCATGTTCTTGGGAGGCGGCGCCATTGATGCAGGCAAGGAACTTGGGGAGACGACGGTGCTGCTACTTGTGGTGGATGTCCGGCGATGAGGTCCGGGGAGGCAGCTGCTGGCTGGGATCACGGCCTCGACAAAGGAGCCCTGGCGAGGGAGGGAGCCAGGAGGCGCCGATCATGGCCTCGGCCAAGGATCCTGTCGAGGAAGGGTATGGCGATGGTGGATCCATCGCCGGCCAGTCACGGCGCCGTGGGCTCCATCGCTCCGGCTGCCGCCATCGCTCGCTCGCCCGCGACGATGCCTCCGGTGGAAGAAGGCGGGTTGGGTTCAAGCTGGCTCGGGGGGAAGGGAGGGTGCGGCGCACCGGCGGGAGGGAGGGGGCGGCGTGCGGTGGGGGAGGGAGTAGGCGGAGCGCTAGCGGGGAGGGAAGGGGCAGCGCGCTGGATGAGGAGTTGGGGATCGGGAGGGAGGTGGTGGGTTCAGTCACCGTCGCGCCTATATAGGGTCGGACAGTAACAAAATAATATATATAGGGCTAGGCTAGGGCTGGATGTAACGCCCCGAGACCGTTGCGCCAGGTGTCTTCCAGTTATTCGATGTTGTTGCCTTGTCTTTTGTTTGCGTTTCATGCATTTCATATCATGTCATCATGTGCCTCGCATTTGCACACGTGTTCGTCTCAGGCATCCGAGCATTTCCCCGTTGTCCGTTTTGCAATCTGGCGCTCCTATGTCCTCCGGCGCCCTCCTTTTGCCTCTTTTCATGTGCGGGTGTTCAACTTTCTCGGAATGGACCGAGATTTTCCATGCGACCTTGATACACTACCGGTAGACCGCCTGTCAAGTTTCGTGCCATTTGGAGTCAGTTTGATACTCAAACGGTTAACCGAGGAACCGTAAAGGCCTCGTGTGTGTTGCAGCCCAACATCCCTCCAAGTCAGCCCAATAACCCATCCAAACCCCCTCCATCCTCTCGATCGTTCGATCACGATCACGTGGCCGAAAATCGCACCTCATTTGGACTCTCCTAGCCCCCTCTACCTATATATTTACACCTTCCCCCAAAAATTCACGGATGAACCCTAGCGTCTTCCTCCTTTGCGCCGCCGGACATGTCCGGCTCCACCTCTGCAGCTAATCCGGCGCCGCCACGTCACCCCGCCGCCATCTCCACCGCGCCGGCCCTCCTAGCCCAGATCAAGGCCCGCCCGAGCCCATCGGGGCCTGGACGAGCCCACGCGCGCCGCCAACTGCACCGGACCTTGCCGGTCGGCCCCGCCGCCGTCTCGTGCCACCCCGCTGTCGCCGTCCCTTCGCTGCCTTGTCGCCTGGCTGCCGTGCCGGCGAGCGCCGCCGCCGCGCTGGTGAGCGTGCCTCCGCCCTGCCCCGTCTTCCCCTCTGCTTATCTCTCTAACCTCTCTCTCTCTCCGCCATGGCACCGAGCTCGAAGCTTGCCGCCGTCCTCGGAGATCGCCAGCCGCCTTCGTTCTTCACCAGATCCGGCCAATAACCGCTGGATCTGGTCGGTCCTGGCCTCCTCTGCCTGTTCCCGTCCTCTCTCGCCATCCCCGCGCTCGGGTCGCCGGAAGCCGCCGCTACCGCCTCTCCATGGCCTCCTGCTCGTGCAGGAGCACGAGGAGGGAGACGACGCGACCCTGCGTGGGCCGCACCCCGCATGGGCCCTGCTGCCAACCAGCCCGCCTGCCTCCTCTCCACTCTGGGCCTCGGCCCGCTTCGGTGAGCAGCCCGCTATACCCCGCCCTGAGCACACTTTAGCAATCATGGGCCCGTCTGTTTTGTTCCAGATACGGCTAAGTCCTTTTCTGTGATGATTATATGCCCCTGTTCATCGCATCATAACTCCTCATCCGTAGATCCATTTTGCATGCATGATATATCAAAGTTTTCATCTGGTTGTCCTCTTCATTTTGTTCCATTGTGCCATGCTTGTTTGAGTCCATCTTAATGCCCTAATGACTGTTGCAAGAGTGCTATAAAATCTTAGTTCCTGATCCTTATCACTTTATGAGCATTTGTCATTTTTTCCATGATTATTGTGTGCTGCATATGGGCATGAGCTCTACATGTGTTTTGGGCTATGCCATGCCATCTTTACAGTGGTGTATGCCATGTATTTTTGTGATCAATGTGGTGACTAGCACAAGCATGCAAAGTAGCTCTCGTGATATTGCTGATTTCAGAGACTTAGAATTTCACTAAGTCTTTGCTCTGCTATTATTTTTATGCCATGTATTCCTGTTTCTACAGAGAGATCCATGCTTCTTTTGAGTATGTTCATTAAGGATGATTTTGAGATATGGTTATGCTCTATCCATCCATATCCCTGTTTGCATTTATGGAGTGCCCTAGCATGACTAAATCTTGCTCCACTTTTGCTATAAAATGTTCCTGGCAGATTGTTTACGTGTTAATCAATTTTGCCAAGGTTGTTGTAGTTGATCCATGCATGCTATGAATTTGTTCTTGCTTTGGTTAGCTTCATGATCATGTCTTCTTGTTGGTAGTATGCTTAGCTTGTCATGCAATGCCTTGTGTTGAGTGCATCAAGCTCGCAAACATGCCTTCATAATTCTGTTTATGCCATGTCTAGTTTTCTGCTAAGTCTGAATCTGTTAACGAAACTTGCTATGTTTACATGGGTGCCATCTTATCTTATGATCCTTTTTGGCTTATGGTCAGTAAGGGACTTTTGTTATATGCTTTGAGTAGATTCATGCTATGCCTTTTTTTTTGCTATGATCTGATCCTGTAGCATGTTGTTATCTTGCTCTAAACATTGCTTCCTGATGTTAAATCCTGACATGTAAGTATTTTCACTAAGTCTGTGATGCTGATATCTTTTGCACTTTTGCCATGCTTGTTAGAACCTGCTCTTGTGTGATTTAGCCGTAGCTCAGGTTCATCTTTTGTCAAGCATCTTGAGTAGATCACTGCCATATGCTTTGTTTCTATGTTGGAGTGAAGTAGCTTAGTTTCTTGTTGCATTCTAGATGGCATCATGATGTTAATCACAGAATTGTGCCATTATTGTTTTGCTTGCCATTTGCAAACCATGCATCCGTTTCCAGCAATCTTTATATCAATTTCGACCGAAATCAACTCATCTTTCCAGCGGTACTCTTGGTTTGCCAAGTTGATGTCTTGTTCAATCTTTTCCTTCCGGATCACGCATATGCATTACATATCACATCCCGCATATCATGCCATGTTTTGCATCATGTTGCTTGCGCATTGCACCGTGTTTGATAGTTGGTCCTTTTGTTTGTGTTCTTGCTTTGGGTAGAGCCGGGAGACGAGTTCATGATTGAGGAACCCGTTGAGTACGCTTACGAGGATCAAGCTTACGTCAACTCGGAGTACTTTGCAGGCAAGATGACCATACCCTCGAAATCACTTCTATCTTTGCTTGTTAGTTGCTTGCTTTTTGCTATGATGTGATACCTACCACTTGCTATATCATGCCTCCCATATTGCCATGTCAAGCCTCTAACCCACCTTTCCTAGCAAACCATTGTTTGGCTATGTTACCGCTTTGCTCAGCCCCTCTTATAGCGTTGCTAGTTGCAGGTAAAGATGAAGTTTGTTCCTTGTTGGAACATGGATATGTTGGGATATCACAAAATCTCTTATTTTAATTAATGCATCTATATACTTGGTAAAGGGTGGAAGGCTCGGCCTTATGCCTGGTGTTTTGTTCCACTCTTGCCGCCCTTGTTTCCGTCATACCGGTGTTATGTTCCTTGATTTTGCATTCCTTACGCGGTTGAGTTATAATGGGAACCCCTTGGCAGTTCGCCTTGAATAAAACTCCTCCAGCAAGGCCCAACCTTGGTTTTACATTTGCACTAACAACCTATCACCTTCCCTTGGGTTCTATAGACTCAAGGGTCATCTTTATTTTAACCCCCCTCGGGCCAGTGCTTCTCTAAGTGTTGGTCCAACCTTAGTGATGTTCGGCACCCCCTGGGCAACCAGGGTCTATGCCAACCCGACGTCTGGCTCATCCGGTGTGCCCTGAGAACGAGATATGTGCAGCTCCTATCGGGATTTGTCGGCACATTCGGGTGGCTTTGCTGGTCTTGTTTTACCATTATCGAAATGTCTTGTAACCAGGATTCCGAGTCTGATCGGGTCGTCCTGGGAGAAGGAATATCCTTCGTTGACCGTGAGAGCTTGTGATGGGCTAAGTTGGGACACCCCTGCAGGGTTTTGAACTTTCGAAAGCCATGCTCACGGTTATGGGCAGATGGGAATTTGTTAATGTCCGGTTGTAGAGAACTTGACACTTAACTTAATTAAAATGCATCAACCGCGTGTGTAGCCGTGATGGTCTCTTTCCGGCGGAGTCCGGGAAGTGAACACGGTTCTTGTGTTATGCTTGAATGTAAGTAGTTTCAGGATCACTTCTTGATTACTTCTAGTTCACGACCGTGCTTTGCTCCTCTTCTCGCTCTCATTTGCGTAAGTTAGCCACCATATATGCTAGTGCTTGTTGCAGCTCCACCTCACTACCTTTTTCCTACCCATAAGATTAAATAGTCTTGATCGCGAGGGTGTGAGATTGCTGAGTCCCCGTGACTCACAGATTACTTCCAAAACCAGTTGCAGGTGCCGTTGATACCAGTGCAGATGATGCGGCCGAGCTCAAGTGGGAGCCCGATGAAGATCTTGATCGTAGTCTTGTTTCTTTTCCAGTTGAACAGTAGTGGAGCCCAGTCGGGGCGATCGGGGATCTATTGCATTAGGGGTGGTCTTTCTTTATTTTTGGTTCCGTAGTTGGACCTTGATTGTATTCTGGATGATGTAATGTTATATTTATGTATTATGTGAAGTGGCGATTGTAAGCCAACTCTTTATCCCTTTCTTATTCAGTACATGTGATGTGTAAAGATTACCCCTCTTGCGGCATGCCTACAATGCGGTTATGCCTCTAAGTCGTGCTCCGACACGTGGGAGATATAGCCGCATCATGGGTGTGACACTTGGCTATTCTGTTAGCCACAACAAAATATGGCTGGGCTAGGGCTGGGCTATTCTGTTACCCGTAACAGAATATTATTCTGTTACCCGTAACAGAATATTATTCTGTTACCCTCGGCTCTATATAGGAGCGATGCGACTAATCTGAAACTAACAGGAAAAATGTGTCCATATCCCCAACCCGATCCCCCACCATCGCAACGACCACCTACTCTAGCGCGCCTCTGCCGGCCCCCTTCCCCAGCGCGCCGTAGCTGCCCCCTCCCCCAGCGTGCCGCAACCGGCCCCTTCCACCAGCGCGCCTCCGCCGGCCCCTGCCCAGTGCGCCGCAACCGGCCCCCTCCCCCAGCGCGCCTCTACCGCCACCTACTCCAATGCGCCACCGCCGGCCCCCTACTCCAACGCGCCGCTGCAGGAAACCTGTCGGGCTCGTCGCCGCCCCCTGCCCCAGCACGCCACCACAACGACCTCCCTTTCCCAGTGCACCGCCGCAGGCCCGCTAGCCCAGCACGCCACCGCCACGACCTCCCTCCCCCAGTGCGATGCGGCCTAGCCCCTGCCTTCGAGCATCACCAGTCTTCGCGCACAACTGTCCCACTGCTGCCTCACACACCAACTATGTACTGAGGCTAGCACGATGGTCGATCACCGAGGGATGGCCGGTCCTTGCCACCGGCGGCTGCACTCCCGACGTGTCCTGAGAGATTGCGCCCATAGAGGCTTGCTCCCATCATCCTCCTCCTCCCAGAGTACAATAGCAATGGCGACAACATCCAGTAGGCCCTCTTGTGCCTCTGCTCGCCCCGCTTTCACCATCGGCCAGCCGTGCAAATCCATGTAAAAAAGTTCAGGTAAAATGTGGATCCCTGTACAAAGTTCAGGTTAGTTTAGTACAAAAAGTTCATCTAATTTCTAGCAATGTTTAAGTTGAGTGAAAAAATTCAAGCTTGGTTCAGTCAAAAAAATGAAGTCAAAAGTTGCATGAAGCCCAATTCTACTTGCGCTGGTGTGCTCCTGCTATTTGTTGCTGTAGCAGGGTGATGTGAGTGTGATAGAGAGATAGCAAAATGGAATGATCTTCCACATTGACTAACTCGTGACACACTTGGTTCAATTTCTTGATTTAGTCCAATTCAATTCCTAATTTTGTTTCAGTTCGACGACTGCTATCTCTCTTAGTTTTGATGTTTAATTACAAAGTCTATGTACATTAACAGCAAACAAGTTCAAGTATATCAATAAATGGAAGTTGGGTATAGAGAATTTGATGCTTGTTGGGTGTATATAGGAGTATAAATGGATTTTCTTCTTGTTGAACGAAGTTCAACTTGTCATTATGCGTCACGGCTGGGGGTGGGAGGCGTGCGGCGGCCGGAGGTGGGAGGCCATTCAAGTTTGCGTCTTTCGCTTGTCTAGCGCTCGACGAGGAGCACCCCAGTCTTGCTCGTGTGTGGGTTTTGGAGTATATTCTATTGATGTGTTCTGCTCTCCTCTATTTTCAACTGAATCGTGCTGCCATGTGTGGATTTCCCCTCTAACTCCACAACAAGTTGAATCCCGCAAATTCTACTGGTAAGTGCAAGATTCAATCCTGTCCATTTTGATTTTTTTATAAAAAAAAGGCCAATCATTCTTGTTGCTTCACATATACTAGTATACGGGAGTACTAGAATCCATCCACGGAACAATCAAGCAACCATGTATATCGGCCCACCACTATGTTGCGGATGTGATCTTTGTGCGCTTTTGAGTATTGTAAAATAATTGTATGCTTCTGGTTGCTGCTTGCTGCCACTGCCGAATTGTGTAAGTGCAAAAAGTTTCATATCGCAAGTTCAAAGAGGGTTGTATGCAAGTTCAGAAGTTTTTTGGAGCATCTTTAGGTGTTTGTTGTAATGTAGAAAAGAGTTTTTAATACTGAAAACAAACCTAGTGAAAAAATGTCCAAGCGACCATCATGCCTCCCTCCTGACCCCCGCCATCAGGTCACGGCCTCTTCCGCCGTCAGGTCGCAGCCTATTTCGCCGTCAGATTGCAGCCTCTTCCTTCTGCAGGTCGCCACCTCCTGCTGCTGCAGGCCATGCCCCATCCCCCATTCTCGTGTGGTCGCCAACGAGGTATCCTACTACAACGGTGGTCACCGCCCAGAACTCTCTCCGGTTCATTTTGATCTACTTCTGCACATTTGTTCTTTATCTCACGAATTTTGTTATGTAGGAGGCGAATAATTGTTGATCCTGAAGTTTCATCGCATGATTTTTTGTCTCTGAATTTTGCACCAATTCTTGATCCTGAAGCATCAATGCTTGAGCACTGATTTTTGTGTGTTAGGTGGGTGTACAGTGCGTTGGGCATGTGTCTTTATTTTATGTTCTGAGCAAAAAATTGACTATAAAAATTGTGTCATGAAAATTTCATGTACACCTATTGAGGTGGTTCTAAAATTATAACTTTTAAAGGTAGAAAATAGGAAATCAGTTGTTTGGTTGTGGAGGTTCTTTTGTCCTTGAACTATATAAGAGTTCAACTTTTGCTTGTTTTTCAGTTCAAATTTTGCATTCTTTTCAGTACATCAACTTTAATGTGCAGAACATCAAGGAAATCTTGAAAAATTATATGTGCACTCTATGTATTTTCTTATGCTTACAAGAATTCTACACACATACTGTTATGCATCAGTTCAAGTCGCTTGTGGAGTTATATATATATATATATATATATATATATATATATATATATGCAATTGTATTAGAGCACCATGCTCTCAACTAGAAGTTTGAAAAACCATTGCTTTTAGTTCTGGTAACTTATATTTTTGTTTCAGTTTTTCTAATTCTTTCTCCAATGGCCTTTATATATTATCTTTCATATGTCTTACTGTATGAAAAAATGTTGCCTTCAGCAAGCAATCTTGCTCAGTTTTCTGGTTAAAAAAACAAACAACATGGATTACTACCACGGGAATTCAAAGAAATGTCATCTATAAAAATAGTACATTTTGTGAGCTTCTTGCAGATTAATGATGAGTTACTAGATAAACCAAGAGTCATCGTTTGTGGGCTCATGGCCGGAACACGAAGCTCAAGTTGTGGTCCAGTATGTCAGAAAAATTTAGTTCACCTTTGTAGGCTTTTTCACTTCATCTTATCAAAAGCAAAAAAAATCAAATGTGTTTCATAGGATTTGCAATATTTGTGTACACCTTTGTAGGCTTTTTCGGTTCAAGTTTTGCTAGCAAAAATAGATTTGTGGTAGTTCAACATAGTTTGTTTTCAGAAAAGCTCCTTGGTATTTCTTCGGCTGCAACATGTACATGCATCCCTACAAAAAAATGGTGAGCATACCGCCAGTTGCACGCTGCTACCCCCATCCTCTGCATTTTTCTTCTTGGAGCAAAGCTATTGTTTCTAATATGTTTGGATTTGATAAATAAAAAAGAGAATAAAAGGGACAGGTGAATAGAGAGAAAGTAGAGGAGAAAAATTGTGGGGGCCAGGCTTCTTGAGACATTGCATCCGAGTTGATTCTGGCTGCCTCACGAGTTTACAACTAACTTATTTTTGTGTGGTTCATGCAGTCCTATAGGTGTTTGTGTTCATGCCTACAAGTGATTTATTGTGAAGTTAGGCAAGATGAAGCTGGGACAAGGCCGAATCGTGTGGCAGAACCACCTCCTTCTAGTGCGTCGCCTCCTCGTTCCAGCATGCCGCCACCGCCGCAACCCTCCACCGTCAAGGTCGCACGTGTGTCGTCCTCAGTCCAACCCCAATGCATTAGGGTGGTCGAGTTCGTCACGAGTAGCAATCCATGGCTGTCGGGTTCAACTTTCCTCATCGCGAGGCTTGTACTCTTCTCCTATGAGCTCTCTCTCACTTCTGTTGTTCATTTTTACTGCTGCTTCAATTTCCTTGTGATGCAAAATGTTGTTGATGAACATTACTAGTTTACATTTTATATGGTCGTTTGGTGCATAGGAAACAGTGTGTGTACACCACATTTTGGGATTTGATTTTGGAAGGTTCACACATCTGTATTAGAGAGATTCATAGGACACAATTTTGTAAGGTTCTAAAATTCCTAGAGCATCAGTCCAACGACGTATGGGGGTATATTGTGTTCCTCCTGCAATTTTTTGTATGCTTGTATGTACAAAAAATGGTAGAGTTACTGCTTTGATGTGTCGTGGTGCGAATGTTGTTGATGTTCAAAGTTTGTGCTGAGAAAGACTTCAAAAACTCGTGTCGCTAATGGAATGAATTACTAGAAGTTCAAATTTGCTAATATCTACAGTACTGGTAGTTCATTTTGCTACTAATCCCGTCTGTCTATAGTTCATTTTGCTAATAAATATTCTTCTACATGTATTTACGTCGGCTGTAGAACATGTATTCCTTTTGGAAGTTAAGTCAATGTATTTCATCTCTTTTGATCGGATTAATGCTTGATTTTGGTGATGGCAATTTTTATCTCTGATATCCTGAAATGAGCCAGTAACTTAGAATTTTTTCGCTAGCTTTGGAATTGTAAAAACACAACAAGTTCACAATTTAAAAAGTTGTAAGTTCAACACGACGTCCAAGATAAGTTTGAGAAAAAAGCTCAAAAAAGAAACCCCACTGAAATTCAAATGGTAAAAGTTCAAGTCGTAAAATGGGAGAAGTCTAGAACATTGTTGAAAAAAATGTTAGTTAAAAAACACATAAACATTTTCTTTAAAAAATGGTCATTCAGTTCAATGATATAAACCATGACTAAGTTTTGAAAAGTTGAAAAGTTACGAGGAAAACCATACAGAAAAAACACGCTCGATACAAATCCATACGAACATCCGTTCAATTACTCTTTTTTTGGAACCATTCAAAACTACTGTCAAAAATACCTCAGTACAAACACATACATACATCAGTACAAGTACTCTGTTTTTTAGACAGGAAAAACAACACGATGATTTTCACCTTATTCAAAATTACTCTTAAACGGTTGCGAAGTAGAGAAAACGTTCAACATGACTAAGTTTTGCATTTTCGATAGCTATCCAACAGTATATTATTTGCCCCATTTTGACAAACTTAAAAAAACGCGTTCAAAATCAAATTTGACCGTATTCGAATTTGATTTTAAACCATAAGGAATTAGAAAAACATTTCTATACGAAAAATTTGAGCATTTTGATAGCTTTCCAACGATGTATCATTTGCGTCAATCCGACGAAAATACGTTTCGCCCGGAATTTCACCATTTTTCAAATTACTTTTAAATTGTATATAATTTGAAAAAATAGTAGATATATGGAAGATACGGATTTTTACCAGCTTTCCAACGCCATCTTACTTGCTCAATTCCGACAAACCGTTTGAAAATTGAGTCCAAAATACGATTCGGGTTTTCAGTTTTGAAAAAAAATGGTTTTTTCAAAAATGCTCTTAAACCGTGATGATTTTGAAAAAAAGTTCCGATATATTTGTAATGTAGATGTCAAGAGCTTTCCAACGATATATTACACGCCCCATTCCAATGAAAAGATGATCAGTTCGAAGAGATGAAAAATATCAGTACAACCGCTTGAAACCATCAGTTCAAGTAGGGTAACAGAATAATATTCTGTTACGTGAAACATAATAGCCCAGATGTATATATACCATTGGAAAGCTATGGATTAGGCGCTACTTCACCATGTTAAACACTTTTCGAGATTCCTCATGGTTTAAGAGCAGTTTTGAAAATGGTGCGGCCCATGACGAGCGGCAGCGAGCGTTTTTCGCATTTTTTCTAAACTGCTCGTCGGAATGAAGCAAATGATACACCATTGGAAAGAAATCATTGAGGCGCATCTTTTTCATATCTATTATTTTCTCTAATTTTCTATGGCTTAAGAGCAGTTTCAAATTTACTAAATCACGGAATTGTGTTTTTCAAATTTGTTTGAATTTTTCGGTACTGTTTTTGATCCAGTTTTCTAACCTTTTGTCAAAACGAGGCATGTAATATGCCGTTGAAAAGCTATGGACGATACGCAACTTTCACATGTTAAAGTTTGTTCAAGATTCCTTATGGTTTTTAGTTAATTTTGAAAATTGTGCGGCTAATGAAGAGAGGCAGCGGCCGTTTTTCACAAAATTTTTACAAAGCACCAATCGGAATGATTCAAATTATACGTTGATGAGGACATGACTACCTTGGATATGACCAAAAATATTGCATATATGCATATTTGTCAGGTGATTTCTAGTGCAAACTATTCAATAATCTATTTATGTTATCCAGAACAAAAATACTTCACACACTTTTGTGTTTTGTCTAATTGCAGGTGTATGGGACATTTGTACAATCCACATATGAAGATAAGGAAGAAAGAGATGTTTATTTGCTGTCCAAAAAGTTCTCTCACATCACTTTTGGCCCAAGAGAAGATAGAGTCCAAGTCTCTCACGTTCTGGATTCAGATTCGGACTGCACAGACACACCTGATTCAAAACGCACACAAGTTTTTCATACAGACTCCGAATTGGGTGATTCTTTTTTTGTTGGAAACTAGATTTCGCGCACTTTCCAACCCAATTGGAATCACCTTCAAATTCGTCCGGAGCGTTGAGTTGTGGACGAAACAATCTGATGCTGCAGCAGAATCCGAGTCAAACTACAAGTCCAAAGGTGTTACATCACCTCCACTTGGGCCCATTGGCCTTGTACGACCTAGATTTAGTTTTAGGCTGCCTTGGGACGTCCTCCCACCTCCTTGGCCGCCACCCCTTGCTCCTATATAAGTAGATCTGATAGAGGCGGAGGTGTCCCGTCTTTCGATGAGATGGTGGATTTCGCTTTGGTGGAAGTCGACTTTGACGATCCGACTACGAACGTGCGAGGACGTCGCGCCTTAGCAATCGCTAAACCAACTCCGAGAGGTTATTGACCACGCCGGAGCACGATCAACCTGACCACGAGGGTCTGTTTCCTGCGAGCAAACGAAGAACAAGCAAGAAACTAAGATTGCAATCTGGATATTGCGAATATAAGATGAAAGCTTTATTGATCAAGGTGGGGTTCTGTGACGCCTTTGTCTGGTCGTTGAACACAAACGAAGTACGCGAAGTTGCAGCTATGGCGAACTTTTAATCTAAACAAAACCCAAAGTCTAAACGATGCCCTAAGGGCTGTATATATGGAGGAAGAGGGGGAGAATTTCGTGGCCCTTGGTGGAGGGGTCCGAAATCAACCCTATCTCTTGTTT
>NW_025229887.1:0-18236 GCF_018294505.1 Triticum aestivum | reverse complement strand
GCATTGCGTCCTTGCATCGACAATGACCCGGCGGAGATCATCATCATCGGGCACATCGTCTGGTTCCTCTTGATCTTCAGCAGCTTCACCCGTTGCAGCATCATTGGGCACATCGTCTGGTTCCTCTTGATCTTCACCAGCTCCCCCCGTTGCAGCATCACCGTATTCAGGGGGCACATAGTTGTCGTCGTACTCTTCTTCTTCGTCATCTTCCATCATAACCCCTATTTCTCCGTGCCTCGTCCAAACATTATAGTGTGGCATGAAACCCTTGTAAACCAGATGGGTGTGAAGGATTTTCCGGTTAGAGTAAGACATCGTATTCCCACATTTAGTACATGGACACTACTAGGGAAAAGCCTATACACAGAATCTTACCAGCAGCGCCGTACAAAATCAAGCGCTACTGCTACTTAGTAGCAGCGCGCTTCAATAAACCGCGCTACTGCTATGACTTTAGCAGTAGCGCGTACTAGCGAAAAGCGCTGCTGCTATGTTTGAACCGGGCGCACATGGCTAGCCCAACATAGCAGTAGCGCGTATACAGGCCAGCTCTACTGCTAATATCCTTAGCCGTAGCGCGCTTATGTGTAAGGCGCTGCTGCTAACGGAAATAAAATAAAGTGAAAAACAAGTAAAAATAGAATGGAATAGCAGTAGCGCGTTTTTCCGAAATGCGCTATAGCTATATTAGCTATAGCGCGTTTCGGAAAAACGCGCTACTGCTAGTTTGACTCAAATCCCGGCAGCCCGGGCTCAAAATTTCGCTAAGTCGTTTCCCCCTCTCTCTACTCTCGGCCCCCTGTCCCCAACTGCTCCATCACCGCCGTCGTCCTGCCGCCTTCGACCACATCGCCACCGCCTGAGGCCGCCTTCGACCACACCGCCGCCGCCCGCCACCTTCGACCACACCGCCACCGCCCGAGGCCGCCCTCGACCTCACAGCCGCCGCCCGAGGCCATCGTCAACCTCACCGTCGCCTCCCTCGAGCTCACCGCCGCCGCCCGAGCCAGAGCCTGCCCTTGCCGCCGACCGTAAGGCTCTGCCTCTACTGTCCCCTACCCTCCTCTCTCTCTCTTCTAGGGCAATTTCATATATATGTTGATACTGTGTTGATGTTCATATGAACCCTAGGTGTTCATATGAACCCTAGATTATTTAGGGCAGTAGGCATTTTATAGCATTTAGGAAAAATGATTAGCAATTTTTTAAGGAAATTAGCTAGGGCAATTTTTATGAAAATGCTTAAACAGTAATTCCATTTAGCTTTAAACTAATACATGGTATATAAATAGTAGTAGCATTTAGATTTAAATTAACAGAGGCTATAAACAAAAAACACTTAGCTATAAAAAAAATATTTGGACTATGGACCTGAATTTGTTCCAAATTTCATTCAAATGAAATTTGAATTATTTGGACTATGGACCTGAATATTTTTAGCTAAATACTTTTAGCTTTAGACAAAAACCATAAGTATTTAGCTATAAATAAAAAACAGTAGCTATGGCATTTAGCTATAAACAAAAAACACAATTGTTTTTTCTTTTCAAAAACTTGGTCAAACTATATATGACTTGTGCTGGAATGATGCTGAGTGGCCTATGTTTTGCCAGAATGTTGATTCATTTCTGTTCCGGCAAATTTCAGGTTCTCGATTTGTCCACTTTTTAGCAAAGGTCATGCCGAAATTTTCCGTGAATTTCGGCATGACTTGTGCTACAAACTAGGACATATCGAGTGCCCGGGATTTGCCGCACCAGGAAGGAGTCAACATTCCTGCAAAACAATAGGCCTTATTTATGTCATTATTCATTTTATTAGGTCTAGAATTAATTGACTATATTTAATCATAGGAAACATGGCTAGCAACGATGAAGGGTAGGGTTCTGGTGATTGCTACAACGCCTACCGGGCGGCAGCCGAATTTTTTAGCCTTACCGACGATCAACTGATGTTATTGTTGGGCCCACCGGTGGCATCGGGGACTGAGACCGACACGCAGACCGGTGCTAAGACTGAGGCCGATGCTCAGACTCAGACCAGCATCGAGACCGGCGCCGAGACTGAGACCGGCGCTGCCTCAGGGAGCGGAGCCGGTGTAGAACCGAAAGCAAAGAGGCAACGGGTTCCTAACAAACTCAAGACTACTAGAGTGGTGGTCACGAAGGTGGACGATGGCAAATTTGAGCCAACGGTGCCCGAGGAAGCGCGTCGATGCTACGGCAATCAAATAGGCTGCATCGTACGGACAACCGCCACCATCAACGATGAGAAACTACAGAAGATAGAAAATATGTGGAGCTCCCTCCTAAAGAAGTTTCACCAGATATTCTTGTTCCCGGGCCGGAATGAGAAGGATTATAAAGATCCAGATGAGGACCCGGCAATGAAGAAGATAAACAAACACGCCATGACCAAGTTTAGCGACGCGTTGGCCGCCTGGAAAAATTGAGTGAAAGCAAGGATCATCGATAAGAAGGAACCCTACTCCGAGATTGTAAAGGATAATCCGACAATCACGGAAGAGCAGTTTCAAATATTCAAGGAGGCTTGCGAGGCCGAAGATGCCAAAAAAAGTCTAAGTACATGAAGGGGCTTCAAGAGAGGAACTTTGGGAGCCACCACCTCGGAAGCCGTGGTTACGGCGGAAAGAGGTCCAAATGGGCCAAGGAGGACGCAGAAGCCGCGAGTCTGGGCATCCCAGACCCCTTGGCGGAGTTCACCGTCCCGCAGGAGCATGACGTCCTCAGGGCCCGACACCGTTGGGACCCAGTGAACAAGGTTTACGAGACAACACCGGTCATTAAGGAGTTCATGAGACTGCTGGTAATTTTAGTTTCTGATCAATTCGACTGCACACGTTAGTCATATTTGTAAACGATCGTTGTGCCTTTTGCAGAGAGAGCAGCATAGGATTGCGGCCGAAAGCGACTCGCCGTCCGAGGCATTGGCGAGGCCCAAGTGGGACACTCCATTCAACCGGGCGTTGAACATATTGAAACGATAACCAGTGGATACTCGACCATCGTATGGACGCGTGCATGGTGTCGAAGACGGCGCCACGTGGAAGAAGTACTACCGTGAGACCACGGAGGAGAGAAAGGAAATATGGAGGTTAAATGAAGAAAACATCGACAAGAGGGTTGAGATTGTGGTTGAGAAAAGATCAACTGAGACAGTCGCAACAGTGGTAGCTGCCGCAAAACAGGTGGTTGTAGATATTTCTACTACCTTGGTTTCGGCCGTTTTCAATTGGAGCAGGCAAAATCCAGAAAAAGATGCAGCGGACTTTCCCCTTGCTGACTTCTTGGCGGGGAGCAGCTCGACTAGCGTTGCACCAGCACCTGCAGCTGCACCTGCTCCCGCACTAGCTCCCGCACCGGACGTGCTAGGCGGTGCTTCGTCTTTGGCTGAGCTCGACGCCCTCACGGTATCTGTCACACCGGCCCCCTTCAATATAAATGTATAATCTCCCTTTTTCGTTGCCTTTCGGATGTCTCACATCGCATACTTTTCTTTGTAGGCCGACGAAACCCCGTGCACCGTATTGTACACCATCGGCGACCAGAAGGTGGACGTGGGGAAGGCAACGATAATGGAGTCGAAGGAACCATTGTTCCACAGCCGGCCGATCCCCCTGAACGTCTTCAAGGTTTCCGTGGCCAGTGTCAAACCGGGCCACGAGAATTTGCCTCCTCCAGTACTACTGGGGGATGACGACGAGACACCGCGGCGTCTTGGTGATTGTTGCAATGCTGGGTGGGTCCTATTGTGGCCAAAGAGTCTGCTTCGTCTGGAGGCGGCCGGGAGCACACCCACGAGCACGCAGCCTCAGCGAGGTATGAACATCAACACCCCACCTACCCAATTAGCGTCAGGTGTCGGGTTGGGTGATAGCGGTCGGGGTAAGGAGGAGGCTCCATTAGTCGCTGATGACGTCGCCATGGATGAGGATGAGGACGACGATGGCGCTGCTGAACAGTATGTCTATACTGGCGCCTCCTCAGGGTTTGAGCGTCATGAGTCGGTGCCTGAATTGCCGTCTCAACATATTATGGACGACCTTCCGGTAGTAAAGAAGTTTAGGAAGAGAGCGAGGAAAGGCAAAAAAGTTGTTTCTATGATCCAGCCGCCTCAGCAGCCTCGGCTTCAGGACCGTATAGATATCCCCGATGCGGATAAATGGCATATCCCCGGTCAACCAATCCTACCTGCCACAGCGCTACGGGCCAGATTCAGCGATCTAAAGAGACTTCATGACAATGTGCTGCGGGTAGAGAAAGACATCATCGCCTCGAAAGATCCAGGATACCCACTCTACGTGGTTAACGTTCCGCGGCAAATGTCGTACATCGACA
This sequence comes from Triticum aestivum, assembly GCF_018294505.1. Lineage (NCBI taxonomy): Eukaryota > Viridiplantae > Streptophyta > Magnoliopsida > Poales > Poaceae > Triticum > Triticum aestivum. The sequence goes on along the minus strand of NW_025229887.1, from coordinate 13,875 downwards.
GCTTCCCCGCGGATAAGTTCTTCCTCCGATTCGATTACATATTCGACATGTTTCACGTGAAGAAGCTGGATTTTATGTTTGTCCGCCTTTATGCCTTGCACATGAACTACATCATCGGGGTTGAGCAGATACCTCATATCTATGTCGCTGACCCGTACTACATGCATGAGGGCTTCTTGGGAGTCTGCGCAAATCACCATGAATACGCGAGGGATTACATCGTCAGTTTCATGCTCACCAATAAGGACAAGGGGGCGATTCTCGTGCCTTATCATCCCGTGTAAGTCATCCGCGCTGCTATCCTTCCTTCGATTTGAATCATTCATTTGCACGGTGGAGGCTAATTAATTTGAGGACTTATTTTGCGCAGCGGCGGGCGCGCCGTCCTCATCATCCTCTACCCCCAATTCTCCCACGCTCTTTACTTGGACTCGTCGAAGAACATTCACAAAAAGGATTACACCCACATCAAGGATGTTCTCGAGAGTGCTATGTATCACTATGAATCACTGGGTGGAGAGGTCAGGGACAAGAAGATGAGGGGCGGCAGGGTCGCCTTCGGCCATAAGACCGACTTCTGCTACATCCAGCAACCCGACGATTCTCTTAATGATGGATTCTATGTCCTACACCACATGCTGGAGTACAAACGGGATCACCAGAACCTTCGCATGGCACCTTCTTCCGGCGATGCCCATATTCTACAATGGGCAAAGGACATAGGAGATATCGAGGATCATCGACTTCGAGCTGAGTTCTATAACATCCAGCGCGAACTTGCCCAAATCATCATGAAGGAGGTCGTCGGAAAAACAGGGATGTTCTATGGAGAAGGACAAATGTCGCGGGAAGACGTCCGAACATGGATATCCTCTTAGCGTCTCGACCTGAAGCCTTTCACTAGGCTCGGGGAGTATCTCCCTGACTTGGATGGATGGAACGACATGCTGGAGTGATTGTCGATATATGACAATGTGTCCGTTTAGTCCATACTTTCTGTATGACAAAACTTTGAGTTATGCATGGTGAAAATTTATTTGTGATGTAATTAAACCATCCTCCTCCTCGACTAGCGAAAATCACTCTAGTTAGGGCATTTTGGGGTACGATGAACTTTGTTATTTATGCTTATGATATGTTGTTTTTATTTTTGCCAAGTATGTCTCTTTCTGTTGCTCAACTATATATGTTGCATATCATCGACTCATGTGATGATGCAGGTGCATAGATCATAGATGGCGAAGAAGTGCTATGCCAGGAGTATATATATATATATATACCACAAGTGGCCGGAGTGTCAGGCCCTTCCGGTTTTCGAGCGACAGGCAGTAGTTAGTTTAGAGGTTCACGCTAATGCGAAAGAGGGATACGAACTCATGTTCTCAAAGTGATAGCTCTTCTCGCGTATATCATCGTTTAGATGGATGGCGATGTATTTGCATATCATTCGAGACTTGTATCGCTATTTTCAAGATGATGACGAGAGACCACTTTGTGTTGGATGATGATTATGATGATGACATGATTTGATGAGACTAATTGTATGTATATGCTATGATTACATTTGTATGTGTATGATATGCTAAACATTATTGTATAAAGCCTATTCAGATACAAAACAAATATGCAGGAAAAAAACTAATAAATAAACTAGTAGTAGCGAGGGGGAAATTTAGCAGTAGCGCCGCATTGTCAGTAGCGCATCCCAGCAAACAGCGCTGCAGATAATATCAGTAGCGCCCTTTCCCAAAGAGCGCTACAGCTATTCATATATAGCAGTAGCATGGGACAACCGGCGCTACTGCTATACGTTAGCTGTAGCGCCTTATTAGTAGCGCCGGTGCCCGCGCTACTGAGAGGCCTAAAACCCTCACTGCTGCTAGGCTTTTCCCTAGTAGTGGGACAACACATAAAACCATTCTGCTTGTTTGCCTCAGCCGCCTCGAGAAACTCATGCACGCCCTTAATGTACTCGGAGGTGTGTCTGTCACCATACATCCATTGCTGGTTCATCTACGTGCATTATATATAATTAAGTGTCCAAATTAGTAGAAGTTCATCATCACATTAAAACCAAAGTACATACATAGTTCTCATCTAACAACATATAGCTCCCCGGAGCATCTAATTAATTAAACCATACATTGAAACTATGTAAAACATTTCAATGCGAAAACAAATGCGATCATAATCGCAACCAAGGTAACAATTGATCCAACGGCATAATGATACCAAGCCTCGGTATGAATGGCATATTTTCTAATCTTTCTAATATTCAAGCGCATTGCATCTATCTTGATCTTGTGATCATCGACGACATCCGCAACATGCAACTCCAATATCATCTTCACCTCCTCAATTTTTTTTAATTTTTTTCCTTCAAGAAATTGTTTTCTTCTTCAACTAAATTTAACCTCTCGACAATAGGGTCGGTTCGAATTTCCGGTTCACATACCTCCTAGATAAATAAAATCTATGTCACGTTGGTCGGCATAATTTTCATAAACAATAAATGAACCAATAGTTATAAAGATAATATATACCACATCCGAATCATAGACGGGACGAGGGCCGATGGGGGCGGATACCAAAACCATCACACTATATAAGATGCAATAATAAAAGTAAGAAAATAATACAAGTATCTATGTAAACATACAAGTAAGAATATTTTTCCTTTTAGAAAGAAGATAAGAACAAGAGGCTCACCACGGTGGTGCCGGCAATGAGCTCGACGCGGGTGATCGACGGCGGTGAAGACGGGGACGGGGCGTGACGGACCGCTAAACCTAGACAAATATTGAGGAAAATGGAGTTTGGAGGTAGAGCTTGGAGAGGAGAAATCTTAAGTAGTGTGGCTCGGGTATTCCATCGAACACCTTGTGTGCATAGGAGGTGAGCTAGAGCACCACCAAGCCCTCTCCACCTCGGCAGCCAGAAAAAACAGAGCAAGTGCTCTGCTCTTACGCGAGGGGGTATATATAGGCACCTCATTGGTCCCGGTTGGTGGCACGAATCGGAACTAAAGGGGAGCCTTTAGTCCCGGTTCAACCCACCAACCGGGACCAATGATGGTGGGCCAGGAGCCAGGCCCATTGGTCCTGGTTCGTCCTACCAACCGGGACCAATGGCCCACGTGGCCCGGCCGGCCCCCTGGGCTAACGAACCGGGTCCAATGCCCTCATGGGTCCCGGTTCTAGACAGAACCGGGACTAATGGGCTGACCCGGCCTGGACCTTTGCCCCCTTTTCTACTAGTGAAAGCTTGTAGATTAATTCAGTTCTTAAGTGGTTTTACACTTAGGCTTGTATTATCTTACTACTTATTTTCTCCATAATTTTGCAACATTAGTTCTGTAGTACTTAGTACAGTTTTTCTAGAATCAAGATAAAATACATGTATATCTATACGTTTGTATTTCTACAGTCATGCTTCTAAAGATTTTACAGTTTTATTTCCACTATAAATTTGCTTCAGTAGTTCTGTAACTTCCAGAATAGTTTAGTTAAGAAGTTTTACTCTTAGGCTTGTATAAACTTACAACTTCTCTTATTTGTAATTTTGGAACATTAGTTCTTTATAGCTTCAGTTTAGTTTCTGGAAAAAATATTAAATACGTATTTTTGCAATTTGTAATTTGCAGTCATGCTTCTACAGAGTTGACAGTAGTATTTTCTGTGAATTTGCTTCACTAGTTCTGTAAAACGTCCAGAATAGTTCAGTTCTGGAATGAAGAATGTAATTTACGTTTTTGCTTGTATAGATTTCCAGCTGTATTTTTTTGTTATTTTTCTTCAGTAGTTTTCTAAACAAGACTAAATATGAAAAGCTGGTTCTAATTTATTCTTTGTATTTTTCTATAGATGTTACAGTTGCATTTTTTATTAGTTTTTGGCACTTTTGCAATGAGAATGGTTTCACAACCGTAGATAGTTCTGCTTTATAAGGCCATTGTATCCATGAAGAAATTTGTTACTTATTTCTGAATACATCTCTTACTGTTTATCTGTACGTTGCAGAGCAACTCGTATTGGTGTAGCTTAGATGCATTTTAAGATATGGCATGAGGCTAGCTAAGGTCTTCTATTATTTCTAGCAGCATGTGGTTGATTGAACAAAAGAAGGACTGCACTCACATATGAAGTGCTTGCAAGTTCTTTAAAAAAAAGCAAAGGACCAGCGGTGTAGCTAAGGGCTCTAATTTGTTAGTACTCCATTTGTTGCTTCTAAAACACTTGTATGCACAGATAGTTTCTCTTGGTTATCATAAGTGAACATTCTTGAGATAAATTTCGCCCAGTTTTTTAGTGGGGAAGGAAAGCTTCATGATATCCATTTAAAGCGCTGATATATATTTGAAAATTAATTTATTTGCATACCTCCTCGATCCTAACAGTATTTTTCTACTGTATAGGAGAAATCTTCTCAGTTTCTGAATCCTGAGCAATAACAAGTCAGGTGCTTAATGGTGATCCTACCATGCATATGGCATAAGCAAGTTAGTTCTAAAAAGGTCATTGTTAATTCGCCCACATCTGTCCCGCAATTGCCACAACTTAGTGCGGTGGGATCAGAGGATGGTCATCAATTTAATCTAATTTGTGGCACTAAAGTACAGATGCTTTTCTCCGATGTTTTTATGAATATAATAGTCAGGTGCAGTGTAAGTTCAGATACTTTTTGTTTGGTATTTTGCAGGTCCTCATGTGCTTAGTACTGCATTTAGAAATGATTGCGGATAGATTCTTCTCCTTGAAATTCATTTCTAACATAGGGAAAGTATGTATAACCTCCTGATGTAAGTGGGTTTTTGAGAATGCTTTTCCCAGGCCATGCTGCACTCATCATTGAAACTTCTAGCTGTGTATTAGATAGTAATCATTTTGCCTAATGTATTGCTGTCTAGTGCAGCAAAGTGCGGTCTTTCCACCCCAGATAAGAAAAAAAAGATAACTAGCCCAGTCTTTTCTTCAAAATTGACTTCCATCTGTCCGCGGTGGATGTGTTGCCCCCAATAATTGGGTGTCTGGACATGCTAAATTGTTGCCTTGTGGCCAGATGATGCATATGCTCCTTTTCCATTTAATATACTTCCTGGTCTGCGACTTGAGGAGATTGATACAGGCTATATGGTGGGTCGGTGTGGCATTGATGCTTTATTATGTCTAACCCATCACAGATTCTAATTAGAACACTAGACCATGATGGCGCGCGTTGCTGCGCCCGTCTATTTGTTCATTAAAATGGATGTTTTTTTGTAAATACATAGACAAAAATTATGCAAGCTAACTTAAATAAAGTATCATGCATGTTCAATGGTATTTGAAAGCATGATGGCGCGAATTGCCGCAGCCATTCATTTTTACAGTAGAATGGCAGAAATTTCAATAAATATGTAGAGGCATGAAACATGTGAGTCATGTAAACTTTTTTTTTTGCATTCGTGTCCAGCACCGCATGTGAGTAAAAAGCAAAATGAACAAAATTGCATTTTTAGCATAACGGTAGTTACAACTAATATATATACATATGCGTTAGATTTCTGAATATCATCCATTAACAAAATGGCCGAGTTATTGTGAAACTCTAAAGACGCTTCGGTACTTCTACAGAAAACACCAAATAAAGGAAACCGTAGGGTGTCGGTGTAGTCTAAGGCAGGCGATGGTGAATTGGTGAGGAGTAGAAGACCATGGATGGCTCAAGTGGTGGTCAAAGAAGCCATCATTAGCCTTTCACCATCACCTCTGAGTATGGTTTTCTGTAGCTCAGGCTACACGGTACCCCTTATCTTTGCCATCTATTTATGCATCGCGATCCATGCAGACGCATTTGTCTTTTTTGTTTCTCTCAAACGACACAACATATAAACTTCAAATTTTGCAGAACAACAATACATTCTAACTACAATCTCGGAAAAAACTTTCAGATTTTTTCATGCATTTTAAATACTTACAATAATATTTTTAGTCAAACAAAATCTCATTTTCTATATTTATATCAGACCAAAAAATCATAAAGTTTTTTCACACATTGATGTTCTAATGTTTGTTCGATCTGCAAAGTTTGAAGTTCATATGTTGTTTCATTTTAGAGAAACAAAAAAGAAAAATCTTCTTGTTGTAAGTTAGTTGGAGAGTACGAATCTCAAAGCAAGGCTGAAGGGTTGAGGATAAGAGGTTCCATGTAGCCTGAGCTACAAAGGAACTTTGTGCCTCTCATCGGCTCATTCGGGCAAGTTACCATCTGGGGTATGCCCCCGCTTATCGAGTGGCAATCCTCATGGCTCCAAACATGCAAGCAGAAAAGGAATGGTGGCCAAGAATAGTAGCACAAGTAAGATCATGAATAAATTAGAAGGAATTCACAAAATAAATAAATGAAAAGGAGCCGACACGGACGGAGTTGCTCCAAGCTCATGTCCGTACGTCTTGTGTTCCCTACAGACAACATGAGATAACGAGTGGAATATTTAGAGAATGAATTGGGTTAAAATACTCATAAATTGGAGATTGATCATGCTAATTCCAGAGAATGAGTAGATAACCGTCATGCCAAGCTTGATGGATGTATCGAAACCAGTTAGTTATAGATGGAGATTGATCATGATAAATTTAGGGAGATTGAGAGATAAGAGCAAGATGGATGAATCAAAACCAGCTATTTATGGTTGGAGATTGATTATGCTAAATTCACGGGGACTGAACAAATAACCATCACGTCGAGCTAGATGGATGATAGACAAGTTATTTACAGCCAACTACTAACATTGAGGTGAGAATATACCAATACATGTATATGATGTTATGAAATCAACTATGAAGTGTAATTCTCGTGTATATCCTCTTTTTTTTTGTAGCATATGAGAGCAAGTTGGGTAACATGGTTCTTCAGATTTGTGTTGCTTGGCCCCCTATGACATGTCTTATTATCAAACAAAGCAAAGATGGTATCATGAGAAGGTGAAGTTTAATTGTGAATGAGAAGGTGAAGTTTAATTGTGAATGAGAAGGTGAAGTTTAATTGTGACCAGCGAGGATTAACATTCGACTGGATATATTCATGAGGGATAACTTCATACTGCACATCACCATCATTGGATTTTCATCAAACAACTTTAGTGCCAACTCCAAAAAGCTAAGGTAGTGAAGGCCATAGTTGTAGTTAAGGATGGCAATGGGTCGGGTTTGGATCGGGTTGAACAATATCAAATCCATATCCATATCCATGAAGACAGTCTTTGCCCGCCCATGAAAAAATCCATGGGTGAAAAATTGTGTCCATGTCCAAATCCGATGGATATCCATATCCACTGGATATCCATTGGGTCCTCTCGAGACATATAAATATGACATAACACAATATTAACATAAACTCTTCCATCCTTCACGTCGTGGCAAGCTAGGCTTCACTTATAGTAAATCAACATCCACTAACAACTTAAGATCATTTAGTATTTTTCGAACAGATGAGAATGACGAGTCATTTAAGGAGGTAAAAATAAGGGAAGGGGTGTTGGAGTATGTTACGGAGGGGATTGAATGTCAACTAATAAAAGTTACGATGGGAATTGTGTAATTTCTTATGCATGTTTTAGATAAAAAAAGTGTAAAATTGTTGTGGGACATAAGACCGTGGGGCAGGGATAGAAGATTTTCCTCCATTAAGTCATACCATCGGGTCGGGTTTGGGTATATCCATGGGTACAAGATTATATTCATGCCCTATCCACGAACAATCGGGTCGGGTTTGGGCGCTGCCCATGGACACAAAAGCATATCCAAACCCTATCCATTCGGGTCGGATATCCATGTCCATGGATAAAATTGCCATCCTTAGTTGTAGTTGTGCTTGATTTATTGTTGGACCGAGCGAGTATCAGCCCACGGTGTAAAGTGGTGGTGAGCATGGAGAATTGGGCATTGCTATCACTCACACCTATCGGAGTATGATAGCGAGAAGGACAAGAGCGAGGAGACATTACTTGGAAGGATGTTGCAGCTCTGAAATGTATCCACGCGGCGAGAGCCACACCTACAGCTACAGGTGGCACCGCCGAGCAACTTGGTCAGCTCAGCATCATTGCGCATGGCGAGCTGAATGTGGCGGGGCATGATACGGGTCTTGTTGTTGTGCCTGGCAGTGTTGCCGGCCAGTTCCAGTACCTGCGTCAATGGGGAAGAATGACAAGATTAGCACAAATATTCAGGCATTAGTTACTAATCGACCGTACAGTCTAAAAAAGATCTAAGAATAGCCTGATTAATGGGAACCCAGGAACGAATGGGGTTGAGGAATAGAAAATCAAAGAACAAGGGCAAGAATGAGATGAGGGAGAAACGCACCTCAGTGGCGAGGTACTCGTGCGCCGAGAAACTTGTGTACTTGCCGGCCTTGAGGAATCTGGCGATCCTGCCGAGGAAAAACTGTAGCCCGGCCTTGGAGATCCTCGACGTCGCCTTCTTGGCCGCGCCGGCATCGACTGCCTTCCCGAGACCGGCCATCTCAGCAACCGAGGAGGAGAACGCCAAAGACGGGACACTGTTCGCCGCCACACACCATCCCGTCGCGCCTTGCAACCAAACAGAACCCGTGTCGTCGCCAGGCGAGGCGCTGTGCAAACCCAGCGAGGTCGGCTCTCGCCATGGGAATCCGTCGCTTCGAAATCGGTCCGATGGGAAGAGCCGCCGCCATGCGAAGGGTGCGGGAGTGCGACCTAGCGGAGGAAATGATCGATGGCTTTAGATATCAGAACGTGCAGACATCTAGAGACCCATAAGGGAGTCTGTTACAGCCCATGCGGCCCAATTTAACCCGAGACAGCAGAAAAAGCGACCAGAGCAGCGGCCCGTAACGGTTCGTCTACGTTAATAGCGAACGAAGGCTGTTTAGGTGTGATTCACAGCTAATCTGACGGCCAAAAATGGTTAGAATTAGCGATCAGACGGCCGGGAGTGCTGATGCCCTCAGAGGCCTGGAAAAATGCTCAATTTTAATGTATCTAAATGCCCTGTTTTTATAATACTAAAATCCCAGTTTTTTTTTTGCCATTGGTGCTTTATACAATTATTATTTATTCCATTATCTCAATGAATGCATGAATTCATCGGCGACCCTTTTATCCTTTGTAGGAATGACATACAAGAGGACCAGGAAGTAATCATGAAGATGGCAGTTTGCGTCAGCTAGGCAGTTTGTGTAATGGAGAAGAACAATGTGTCTTTTATCATTTTGTAAACCTATATGGTGTCTTGTCAACTGGGCATTTTTTGTAATGGAGCAAACAATGAATCTTTGGACATGCATCTATCATTTTGTAAACCAATCAGGTGTCTCGGTGATTGAAACATAAATGTTTCCTCCTTTCAGTTAGTTACTTTTACCTATAAGAATACTCTGTGTTGCAATGAGATATGCAACTTGATTTATATTGTTTGGCAAGGCACAAGCCAAATAATGGCTGGGTATTAAATATATCTTGCTCGGCTAAACAAAATGCTATCGAACTGTTGGTCGGCAAAAGATAACAACGTCCTATTGTTGGTCGGGAAATGTTTGTGGAAGGGCCGAGAGAAAGTCGATCGGCAAATGTATTACCGTCGGACTGTCGGTCGGGAAAAGTTCATGGTAGGGCCAACAGAAAGTCGGTCGGCAAAGGAAGTACCATCGAACAGTCGGTCGGGAAAGTTTATCATCAGACAGTCGGTCAGGAAAGGTTCATAGCAGGGCCAACAAAAAGTCGGTCGGCAATGATTTCGATAGCCGTCAAACAGTCGGTCGGGAAAGATATGTCGGTCGGGAAAAGGTTTTCCCGACTGGACTTTCCCCAACAAACAAGGTCGGTCGGCAATAGTCTTTCCGGACCGATTGTGTGTAGGTGGATGTTGTTTTCCCAACCGACTTGTCTGGTGGGGATGTAGTGCTGTGGTGTAGTGATTTGGCACATCCGGGAAGCGCGGAATACTTGAAGGAATGAACCTGATGCTCCTCATCCGAGGCACACTGCGGCTAGAACCCGGGCTTACATCGAGATGATCTTCCAACACCTATACAAACCAGTGCCTGCACATAGGCATGAAACCTTTTCATCAAGTCCTCTTTGGTCTCCGCCGCCGCAAGGTACGTTGGTTGCTTTCTCGGATGCTACTATCTCGATGGAACTGAACAAATCCGGAATTGGTATTGTGGTGCTGGACCATCTGGGTCGCTGTGTAGCGACTTGCTCTGAACCTCTGAATGGTGTGGTGGAGCCTAAGGTGGCTGAGGCCATGGCGCTTTGTCGAGCGGTCCGGTTGTTCCGAGAGGAAGGCTATGCTGATGTGCTTTTCAAGTCAAACTGTCTCTTGGTTGTGCAACGTCTGAAATCTCTGGCCAAGGATCGTTCTGTGGTGGGATCTATTGTGGTTGATATCAGGGAAGCGGCAAATGGTCTGTCTTCTGCGTCGTTCATGCATGTGCGTCGACATCTAAATGTTTTAGCTCATGTCTTAGCTAGATCAAATTTGAACTCTACTAGTCTTTGTATTTCTCATTTTGCTCCGGATTGCATCCCGGAGACTCTTTGAAAATTTGTTGCTTGATCAATAAAGACCGACGTTCTCTCTCTCTAAAAAAAAGACACATCAGACGACCAAGTGAGCAAGCCACGAACTCTGACGGCCATAAAAGTGGATGCGTGTGAGAGATCGTACTATGCCCAGTTTTACTCTTCTAAATTGTAACTTGGTTCCAAACTTTTTCTCTCTTAATGGAAAAGACACAGAATGCTCCTGCGTGTTCTTGGAAAATAATATAGGCCACCGAAAGTCTCATGCTTTACATACAGAGCCGATTTTCAGAGCTGGACTCATGATTTGTAGGCGCTGGAGCATTGTTGAATGGGGCCTCTGGAATGCTTAACTCTATGTTTGTCAAGAAGATTTGATTTTTATTTTATTTTCAGAAGATAAAGGCTCAATTTGTTTTTTTGTTAGATTTTTTGTTAGTTAATTTCTAGTACTACAAAAAAATTCGGAACAACTCTGCCCATACTACTTTTTTTTGAGTGGTACCAAACTTTATTGATTAGTGTTTCGATTTACAGGAATAACAAAGGGATCATGGGTACTCCCAGCTACATATGGCGCCCTTGAACTAGAGAAGTACAAAATTTAACTAAATTATGAGCATCAACATTCCCTTGCCGACCTTCAAAGATGAAGTCGCATCGTGTGAATTGTCTTGACTGGGCTTGGATCTCCTTGATAACAGTGCTATATCTCCCTTCCTTCCCATTCTTAATTTCCTCCACAACAGTTTTGTAATCACAAGCAACAAAAATCCGAACTAAGTTTAGACCCTGAGCTAGGGCTAGAGCCTCACGGCAAGCCAGCGCTTCCAACATGGGTGGATCATTTATCTCATCAAACACCATTGCTGAGGACCCTAGGAACAGGCCATCAAGATTCCTTCCTATGACAGCAGCTGCCCCTCTTCTCCCGTTTCTGGCAACTCCCCCGTCGACCTGAATCTTGGCAACTCCATGTTCGGGCGCTATCCATCCTTGCCTGGCAACAGGTCTCGCTGCTGCGTGTGAATCACGCATTGCACCTGACCCAGTCTGAATAGTTGCAAGTTCACCAATGAAACTCCTTACAAACGAGTGAGTCGCGTGTGGGCTCCGCAGGTCTCCCTCATGAATAGCCTTACGACGAGCCCACCATATCGCCCACATAGTCACTACCATCGTTATCAGACTATCTTGTGGTAGATGATCTATAGCTGAAAATAACCACACCTTAGCATTCGGCTCCGGTGTCGCTTGAATAAAATCAAGTATGTTTTCATCAACAAGAGCCCAAACACGCCTGGCAACAGAACATTAAAAAGTGAGTGTCGCGATGAGTCTACCATTCCACAGAGCTGGCATTTATCATCATCCGCCATTTTCCTTGCATGTCTTACGTCCTCTGTCGGGATCGAAAGCTTGGACAGTCTCCACATGAAATGACGTATTTTTCCAGGAACTTGGACAGTCCATAGTGACTCCCATGATTTGGCTTCTGCTTCAAAATCTAAGGATCCAGATCTTCCTTCTAACCATTCCTCTCTTCTATGCTTTGTGTCAACCAACATTCGGTAAGCAGATCTCACCGAAAAAACTCCGTTCCTCTCAAAGTTCCACGCCCAGTGATCATCCATTTGTCTAGTGCAGATCGGGATGGCCAAGACAGCCAAAATATATGCTGCAATAAAATTAGCATCAAGCGCTTCTCTATTCCATGACGCATTGTGTGCATCAATCAGCTCACTCACGAATGATGGGGGGTTGGCCGAGAGACACTCTAGCGGCTTCATGATAGTGTTCCTCGGTATCCAGTTATCCACCCATATTCTCGTTGTTGATCCATCCCCAATTCTCCCGATAATTCCTTGCTTGAGGACATCTCTTCCTTCCACTATGGCCCTCCATATCTGTGATGGCCGATTTCCAAGTTCAGCTTCCAAAATTGTTCTTTGAGGGTAATAGACAACCTTCAAAATTCTCGCACACAAAGAATCTGGCCACTGTAGGAGTCTCCAGGACTGTCTTGCCAATAGAGCTAGATTGAAAAGCTCAAAATCCCGGAACCCTAGTCCACCCATGAATTTAGGTTGAGTCATAGACTTCCAAGAAACCCAAGCTGGCTTACGTTTACCTTCCCTGCTTCCCCACCAAAATTGCCTTATTAGCTTGTTTAGGTGCTCGCAAAGACCTCTAGGTAACTGGAAGCATGACATTAAAAAAACGGGACTGCTTGTGCCACTGATTTCACCAAGACTTCCTTTCCTTGTGAAGACAAACATTTTTCCATCCAACCCTTCACCTTGCTCCACAACCTGTCCTTCAAATACTTAAATGCCCCATTTTTGAAATTGCCTACATCGGAAGGCAATCCTAGATACTTCTCATTCAGGGACTCATTGGGAACATTTAGTATGACTTTAATCTCATCTTTTATAGTGGTTGCGCACCCCTTGCTAAAAAAGATAGAGGACTTAGATGTGTTAATTCTCTGACCTGAAGCCTGGCAATAGTTCTCCAATAGGTTTGACACCTCGGTCGCCCCTCCCCCAGTTGCTTTAAAGAACAGCAGGCTATAATCTGCAAATAACAAGTGGTTAACAGGTGGAGCTAGTGGCGCCACATGTATCCCACCCAATTGAGATGACTGACTTAAGTTTTTCAATAGGCCTGAAAGGCCCTCCGCTGCCAATAAGAATAGGTAAGGGGAGATAGGATCTCCCTGACGAATTCCTCTGCTAGGTCTGAATTCCTTCAACTTCTTTCCCTTAAACAAAACTGAATATGAGACTGATGTGACCAAGTTCATAACAATATCAACCCATCTCTGAGAAAACCCCAGTTTCAACATGATAGCTCTTAAGTATTCCCATTCCAACCTATCGTATGCCTTCATCATGTCCAATTTAAGGGCACAATGTCTATGTTTGATAGCTTTGTTGCGTTTCATGAAATGCAAGCATTCATAAGCTACGATGATATTATCCGTGATTAAACGGCCGGGAAGAAAGGCCGATTGTTCTGCTGAAATGATCTCAGGGAGCACATTCTTCAGGCGGTTGGCGATAACTTTAGAAGCTATCTTATAAAGCACGTTACATAAGTTGATTGGTCGGAACTGTGATAAGTGAGAAGGGTTCTTTACCTTCGGTATGAGGACCAAATACGTCTGATTGATACCTTCCGCACTTTCATTTCCCTCAATGTTCACCAGCACTGCCTTCGTCACCTCTTCTCCACAAACCCCCAATGCTTTTGAAAAAAGTGACTGGGAATCCGTCAGGTCCCAGCGCCTTCATAGGAAACATCTGATAAAGTGCTGTTTTGACCTC
>NW_025229886.1:17488-18247 GCF_018294505.1 Triticum aestivum | reverse complement strand
TGGACTATTACTCACTATTTTGGGGTCCCGGAGTGATTTCCATGATTAACGAACCCTGGGGTGCGTTTATGTTTTGGTCATCAACACTTACGGTTTTGGCCGATTCTGACCCGTTTCGTGTACTATTACTCGCCGGTTTTGGGCCGCAAAGCGATTTCCATAGTTGTTGAACGCCAAGGTGCGCTTATGTGTTGGTCATCAACGCTCATAGTTTTGGCCGATTCTAGCCCGTTTCCTGGACTATTACTCACTGTTTTGGGGTCCCGGAGTGATTTACACGATTAATGAACCCTGGGTTGCGTTTAAGTTTCGGTCAGCAACACTCGCTGTTTTGGCAGATTCTGAGGCGTTTCGTGGACTATTACTCACCATTTTTGGGCCCCAAACAAATTTCCATAGTTGTTGAACCCCAAGGCGCACTTACGTGTAGGTCATCAACACTCACAGATTTGGCCGATTCTAGCCCGTTTCGTGGACTATTACTCACTATTTTGGGCCCTGGAGTGATTTCCACGATTACGAACCCTGGGGTGCGTTTACGTTTCGGTCATCAACACTCACAGATTTCGCCGAATCTGGCCCATTTCATGGACTATTACTCACTGTTTTGGGGTCCCGGAGAGGTTTCCACGATTAACGAACCCTGGGGTGCGTTTACAATTCGGTCATCAACACTCGCGGTTTTGGCTGATTCTGACCCGTTTCATGGACTACTACTCACCGTTTTGGGGCCCCAAACCGGTTTCATAGTTGTTGAAC
>NW_025229886.1:8910-11394 GCF_018294505.1 Triticum aestivum | reverse complement strand
CGCTTACGTGTCGTTCATCAACACTCATAGTTTTGGCCGATTCTGGCACGTTTTGTGGACTATTACTCACTGTTTTGAGGTCCCGGAGTGATTTCCACGATTAACGAACCCTGGGGTGCATTTACGTTTCGGTCATCAACACTTACGGTTTTGGCCGATTCTGACCCGTTTCATGGACTATTACTCACCGGTTTTGGGCCGCAAAGCGATTTCCATAGTTGTTGAACCCCAAGGTGCGCTTACGTGTTGGTCATCAACACTCACAGTTTTGGCCGATTCTGGCCCGTTTCCTGGACTATTACTCACTGTTTTGGGGTCCCGGAGTGATTTACACGATTAATGAACCCTGGGGTGCGTTTATGTTTCGGTCATCAACACTCGCTGTTTTGGCAGATTCTGAGCACTAACCATTTTTGGGCCCCAAACAAATTTCCATAGTTGTTGAACCCCAAGGCACGCTTACGTGTAGGTCATCAACACTCACAGATTTGGCCGATTCTGGCCCGTTTCGTGGACTATTACTCACTGTTTTGGGGTCCTGGAGTGATTTCCACGATTACGAACGCTGGGGTGCATTTACATTTCGGTCATCAACACTCGCGGTTTTTATCGATTCTGACCCGTTTTATGGACTATTACTCACCGTTTCGGGGCCCCAAACGAATTTCCATAGTTGTTGAACCCAAGGCGCGCTTACGTGTAGGTCATCAACACTCACAGATTTGGCCGATTGTGGCACGTTTCGTGGACTATTACTCACTGTTTTGGGGTCTCGGAGAGGTTTCCACGATTAACGAACCCTGGGGTGCCTTTACGATACGGTCATCAACACTCACGGTTTTGGCTGATTCTGACCCGTTTCATGGACTATTACTCACCGTTTTGGGGCCCCAAACCGGTTTCATAGTTGTTGAACCCCAAGGTGCGCTTACGTGTCGGTCATCAACACTCATTGTTTTGGCCGATTCTGGCACGTTTCATGGACTATTACTCACTGTTTTGGGGTCCTGGAGTGATTTCCACGATTAACGAACCCTGGGGTGCGTTTACGTTTCGGTTATCAACACTCATGGTTTTGGCCGATTCTGACCCGTTTCGTGGACTATTACTCACCGGTTTTGGGCCCCAAAGCGATTTCCATAGTTGTTGAACCCGAAGGTGTGCTTACATGTTGGTCATCAACACTCACAGTTTTGGCCGATTCTGGCCCGTTTCGTGTACTATTACTCACTGTTTTGGGGTCCCGGAGTGATTTACACGATTAACGAACCCTGGGGTGCGTTTAAGTTTCGGTCATCAACACTCGGGGTTTTTGCAGATTCTGAGCCATTTCGTGGACTATTACTCACCATTTTTGGGCCCCAAACAAATTTCCATGGTTGTTGAACCCCAAGGCGCACTTACGTGTAGGTCATCAACACTCACATATTTGGCCGATTCTGGCATGTTTTGTGGACTATTACTCACTGTTTTGGGGTCCCGGAGTGACTTCCACGATTAACGAACCCTGGAGTGCGTTTACGTTACGGTCATCAACACTCGCGGTTTTTATCGATTCTGACCCGTTTTATGGACTATTACTCACCGTTTTGGGGCCCCAAAGCGATTTCCATAGTGGTTGAACCCCAAGGTGCGCTTACGTGTCGGTCATCAACACTCATAGTTTTGGCCGATTCTGGCACGTTTCGTGGACTATTACTCACTGTTTTGGGGTCCCGGAGTGATTTCCACGATTAACGAACCCTGGGGTGCGTTTACGTTTCGGTCATCAACACTTACGGTTTTGGCCGATTTTGACCCATTTCGTGGACTATTACTCACCGGTTTTGGGCCGCAAAGCGATTTCCATAGTTGTTGAACCCCAAGGTGCGCTTACGTGTTGGTCATCAACGCTCATAGTTTTGGCCGATTCTAGCCTGTTTCCTGGACTATTACTCACTGTTTTGGGGTCCCGGAGTGATTTACACGATTAATGAACCCTGGGGTGCGTTTAGGTTTCGGTCAGCAACACTCGCTGTTTTGGCAGATTTTGAGGCGTTTCGTGGACTATTACTCACCATTTTTGGGCCCCAAACAAATTTCCATAGTTGTTGAACCCCAAGGCGCGCTTACGTGTAGGTCATCAACACTCACAGATTTGGCCGATTCTAGCCCGTTTCGTGGACTATTACTCACTATTTTGGGGCCCTGGAGTGATTTCCACGATTACGAACCCTGGGGTGCGTTTACATTTCGGTCATCAACACTCATAGATTTGGCCGATTCTGGCCCATTTCATGGACTATTACTCACAGTTTTGGGGTCCCGGAGAGGTTTCCACGATTAATGAACCCTGGGGTGCGTTTACAATTCGGTCATCAACACTCGCGGTTTTGGCTGATTCTGACCCGTTTCATGGACTACTACTCACCGTTTTGGGGCCCCAAACCGGTTTCATAGTTGTTGAACCCCAAGGTGCGCTTACGTGTCGGTCATCAACACTCA
>NW_025229886.1:4974-5993 GCF_018294505.1 Triticum aestivum | reverse complement strand
CGGTTTTTATCGATTCTGACCCGTTTTATGGACTATTACTCACCGTTTTGGGGTCCCAAAGCGATTTCCATAGTTGTTGAACCCTAAGGTGCGATTACGTGTCGGTCATCAACACTCACAGATTTGGCCGATTCTGGCCCGTTTCGTGGACTATTACTCACCGTTTTTGGGCCCTAAACGAATTTCCATAGTTGTTGAACCCCAAGGCGCGCTTATGTGTCGGTCATCAACACTCACAGATTTGGCCAATTCTGGCCCATTTCGTGGACTATTACTCACTGTTTTGGGGTCCCGGAGCGGTTTCCACGATTAACGAACCCTGGGGTGCGTTTACGATTTGGTCATCAACACTCGCGGTTTTGGTCGATTCTGACCCGTTTCATGTACTATTACTCACCGTTTTGGGGCCCCAAACTGGTTTCATAGTTGTTGAACCCCAAGGTGTGCTTACGTGTCGGTCATCAACACTCACAGTTTTTGCCGATTCTGGCACGTTTCGTGGACTATTACTCACTGTTTTGGGGTCCCGGAGTGATTTCCACGATTAACGAACCCTGGGGTGCATTTACGTTTCGGTCATCAACACTCACGGTTTTGGCCGATTCTGACCCGTTTCGTGGACTATCACTCACCGGTTTTGGGCCCCAAAGCGATTTCCATAGTTGTTGAACCCCAAGGTGCGCTCACGTGTCGGTCATCAACACTCACAGTTTGGGCCGACTCTGGCCCGTTTCGTGGACTATTACTCACTGTTTTGGGGTCCCGGAGTGATTTACACGATTAACGAACCCTGGGGTGCGTTTCCGTTTCGATCATCAACACTCGCGGTTTTTATCGATTCTGACCCGTTTCATGGACTATTACTCACCGTTTTGGGGCCCCAAACAAATTTCCATAGTTGTTGAACCCCAAGGTGCGCTTACGTGTAGGTCATCAACACTGACAGATTTGGCCGATTCTGGCCCGTTTCATGGACTATTACTCACTGTTTTGGGGTCCCGAAGTGATTTCCACGATTA
>NW_025229886.1:4393-4925 GCF_018294505.1 Triticum aestivum | reverse complement strand
CTGATTCTGACCCGTTTCGTGGACTATTACTTACCGTTTTTGGGCCCTAAAGCGATTTCCATAGTTGTTGAACCCCAAGGTGCGCTTACGTGTCGGTCATCAATTCTGGCCCATTTCGTGGACTATTACTCACTATTTTGGGGTCCCGGAGAGGTTTCCACGATTAACGAACCCTGGGGTGCGTTTACGATTTGGTCATCAACACTCGCGGTTTTTATCGATTCTGACCCGTTTTATGGACTATTACTCACCGTTTTGGGGCCCCAAACAAATTTCCATAGTTGTTGAACCCCAAGGTGCGCTTACGTGTAGGTCATCAACACTGACAGATTTGGCCGATTCTGGCCCGTTTCATGGACTATTACTCACTGTTTTGGGGTCCCGAAGTGATTTCCACGATTAACAAACCCTGGGGTGCGTTTACGTTTCGGTCATCAACACTCGCGGTTTTTATCGATTCTGACCCGTTTTATGGACTATTACTCACCGTTTTGGGGTCCCAAAGCGATTTCCATAGTTGTTGAACCCTAAG
>NW_025229886.1:0-504 GCF_018294505.1 Triticum aestivum | reverse complement strand
GAAGTGATTTCCACGATTAACAAACCCTGGGGTGCGTTTACGTTTCGGTCATCAACACTCCCGGTTTTTATCGGTTCTGACCCGTTTTATGGACTATTACTCACCGTTTTGGGGTCCCAAAGCGATTTCCATAGTTGTTGAACCCTAAGGTGCGATTACATGTCGGGCATCAACACTCACAGATTTGGCCGATTCTGGCCCGTTTCGTGGACTATTACTCACCGTTTTTGGGCCCTAAACGAATTTCCATAATTGTTGAACCCCAAGGCGCGCTTATGTGTCGGTCATCAACACTCACAGATTTGGCCAATTCTGGCCCATTTCGTGGACTATTACTCACTGTTTTGGGGTCCCGGAGCGGTTTCCACGATTAACGAACCCTAGGGTGCGTTTACGATTTGGTCATCAACACTCGCGGTTTTGGCTGATTCTGACCTGTTTCGTGGACTATTACTTACCGTTTTTGGGCCCTAAAGCGATTTCCATAGTTGTTGAACCCCAAGG
>NW_025229885.1:16376-18249 GCF_018294505.1 Triticum aestivum | reverse complement strand
GGAGTTCAAATATGTTTAAAAAAATGAAATCCCTTTGTAACAGACGAGTTTCCGTATGTAACCCTGATACTTCGAAAGAGATTGTCCATTTTGTACACGAAGTGCATCCAATTTTTGCCGTAACCCTCTCAACTTTCTTGCATATGCTATGTGGATGAAATGATGATACCATGCCAACTTTCAACCTTTTCAGAGTTCATTTGAAATGCTTTTCAATTTTAGGGTCTTATAGCTCAAAATAATAAGTAAATGCATGAAAAATAACAAATGAAGTCAGAAAGGGTTGAAAATTGATGAGGTGGCTTTGAATAGTGCATTTTGAACACACAAAAAGTCTGGAGTTCAAATAAGTTCAAAAATTGAAATCCCTTTGTAACAGATGAGTTTCCGTATGAAACCCTGATACTTCGAAAGAGACTGTCCGTTTAGTACACGAAGTGCATCCAATTTTAGCCGTAACCCTCTCTACTTTCTTGCACATGCTATGTTGTTGAAATGATGATACCATGCAACCTTTCAACCTTTTCAGAGTTCATTTGAAATGCTTTTCAATTTCAGGGTCTTATAGCTCAAAATAAGCAGTAAATGCATGAAAAATAACAAATGAAGTCAGAAAGGGTTGAAAATTGATGATGTGGCTTTGAATGGTGCATTTTGAACACACAAAAATTCAGGAGTTCAAATAAGTTTGAAAAAATGAAATCCCTTTGTAACAGACGAGTTTCCGTATGTAACCCTGATACTTCAAAAGAGACTGTCTGTTTTGTACACGAAGTGCAGCCAATTTTTGCCGTAACCCTCTCTACTTTCTTGCACATGCTATGTGGGTGAAATGATGATACCATGCAACCTTTCAACCTTTTCAGAGTTCATTTGAAATGCTTTTCAATTTCAGGGTCTTATAGCTCAAAATAAGTAGTAAATGCATCAAAAATAACAAATGAAGTCAGAAAGGGTTAAAAATTGATGATGTGGCTTTGAATGGTGCATTTTGAACACACAAAAAGTCAGGAGTTCAAATAAGTTTAAAAAATGAAAACCCTTTGTAACAGACGAGTTTCCGTATGTAACCCTGATACTTCAAAAGAGATTGTCCATTTTCTACACGTAGTGCATCCAATTTTTGCCGTAACCCTCTCAACATTCTTGCATATGCTATGTGGATGAAATGATGATACCATGCCAACTTTCAACCTTTTCAGAGTTCATTTGAAATGCTTTTCAATTTTAGGGTCTTATAGCTCAAAATAATAAGTAAATGCATAAAAATAACAAATGAAGTCAGAAAGGGTTGAAAATTGATGATGTGGCTTTGAATAGTGCATTTTGAACAAAGAAAAAGTCTGGAGTTCAAATAAGTTCAAAAATTGAAATCCCTTTGTGACAGATGAGTTTCCGTATGAAACCCTGATACTTCGAAAGAGATTGTCCATTTTGTACACGAAGTGCATCTAATTTTTTTCGTAACCCTCCCTTCTTTCTTTCACATGCTATGTGGATGAAATGATGATACCATGCCAACTTTCAACCTTTTCAGAGTTCATTTGAAATCCTTTTCAATTTCAGGGTCTTATAGCTCAAAATAAGCAGTAAATGCATGAAAAATAACAAATGAAGTCAGAAAGGGTTGAAAATTGATGATGTGGCTTTGAATGGTGCATTTTGAACACACAAAAAGTCAGGAGTTCCAATAAGTTTTAAAAAATGAAATCCCTTTGTAACAGACGAGTTTCCGTATGTAACCCTGATACTTCGAAAGAGATTGTCCATTTTGTACACGAAGTGCATCCAATTTTTGCCGTAACCCTCTCAACTCTCTTGCATATGCTATGTGGATGAAATGATGATACGATGCCAACTTTCAACCTTTTCA
>NW_025229885.1:10520-12417 GCF_018294505.1 Triticum aestivum | reverse complement strand
ATACTTCGAAAGAGACTGTCCGTTTTGTACACGAAGTGCATCCAATTTTTGCCGTAACCCTCTCTACTTTCTTGCACATGCTATGTGGGTGAAATGATGATACCATGCAACCTTACAACCTTTTCAGAGTTCATTTATAATGGTTTTCAATTTCAGGGTCTTATAGCTCAAAATAAGCAGTAAATGCAGGAAAAATAACAAATGAAGTTAGAAAGGGTTAAAATTGATGATGTGGCTTTGAATGGTGCATTTTGAACACACAAAAAGTCAGGAGTTCAAATAAGTTTAAAAAAATGAAATCCCTTTGTAACAGACGAGTTTCCGTATGTAACCCTGATACTTCGAAAGAGATTGTCCATTTTGTACACGAAGTGCATCCAATTTTTGCCGTAACCCTCTCAACTTCCTTGCACATGCTATGTGGATGAAATGATGATACCATGCCAACTTTCAACCTTTTCAGAGTTCATTTGAAATGCTTTTCAATTTTAGGGTCTTATAGCTCAAAATAATAAGTAAATGCATGAAAAATAACAAATGAAGTCAGAAAGGGTTGAAAATTGATGATGTGGCTTTTAATAGTGCATTTTGAACACACAAAAAGTCTAGAGTTCAAATAAGTTAAAAAATTGAAATCCCTTTGTAACAGATGAGTTTCCGTATGAAACCCTGATACTTCGAAAGAGATTGTCCATTTTGTACACGAAGTGCATCTAATTTTTGTCATAACCCTCCCTACTTTCTTTCACATGCTATGTGGATGAAATGATGATACCATGCCAACTTTCAACCTTTTCAGAGTTCATTTGAAATGCTTTACAATTTCAGGGTCTTATAGCACAAAATAATTAGTAAATGCATGAAAAATAACAAATGAAGTCAGAAAGGGTTGAAAATTGATGATGTGGCTTTGAATGGTGCATTTGAACACAGAAAAAGTCTGGAGTTCAAATAAGTTCAAAAAATGAAATCCCTTTGTAACCGACGAGTTTCCGTATGTAACCCTGATACTTCGAAAGAGACTGTCCGTTTTGTACACGAAGTGCATCCAATTTTTG
This sequence comes from Triticum aestivum, assembly GCF_018294505.1. Taxonomy (NCBI): domain Eukaryota; kingdom Viridiplantae; phylum Streptophyta; class Magnoliopsida; order Poales; family Poaceae; genus Triticum; species Triticum aestivum. The sequence goes on along the minus strand of NW_025229885.1, from coordinate 11,359 downwards.
CCGTAACCCTCTCAACTTTCTTGCACATGCTATTTGGGTGAAATGATGATACCATGCAACCTTTCAACCTTTTCAGAGTTCATTTGAAATGCTTTTCAAATTCAGGGTCTTATAGCTCAAAATAATAAGTAAATGCATGAAAAATAACAAATGAAGTCAGAAAGGGTTGAAAATTGATGATGTGCCTTTGAATGGTGCATTTTGAAGACACAGAAAGTCAGGAGTTCAAATAAGTTTGAAAAAATGAAATCCCTTTGTAACAGACGAGTTTCCGTATGTAACCCTGATACTTCGAAAGAGATTGTCCATTTTGTACACGAAGTGCATCTAATTTTTGTCGTAACCCTCCCTACTTTCTTTCACATGCTATGTGGATGAAATGATGATACCATGCCAACTTTCAACTTTTTCAGAGTTCATTTGAAATGCTTTTCAATTTCAGGGTCTTATAGCTCAAAATAAGCAGTAAATGCATGCAAAATAACAAATGAAGTCAGAAAGGGTTAAAAATTGATGATGTGGCTTTGAATGGTGCATTTTGAACACAGAAAAAGTCAGGAGTTCAAATATGTTTAAAAAAATGAAATCCTTTTGTAAGAGACGAGTTTCCGTATGTAACCCTGATACTTCGAAAGAGATTGTCCATTTTGTACACGAAGTGCATCCAATTTTTGCCGTAACCCTCTCGACTTTCTTGCATATGCTATGTGGATGAAATGATGATACCATGCCAACTTTCAACCTTTTCAGAGTTCATTTGAAATGCTTTTCAATTTTAGGGTCTTATAGCTCAAAATAATAAGTAAATGCATGAAAAATGACAAATGAAGTCAGAAAGG
>NW_025229885.1:8233-9171 GCF_018294505.1 Triticum aestivum | reverse complement strand
TCAGGAGTTCAAATAAGTTAAAAAAATGAAATCCTTTTGTAACAGACGAGTTTCCGTATGTAACCCTGATACTTCGAAAGAGATTGTCCATTTTGTACACGAAGTGCATCCAATTTTTGCCGTAACCCTCTCATCTTTCTTGCATATGCTATGTGGATAAAATGATGATACCATGCCAACTTTCAACCTTTTCAGAGTTCATTTGAAATGCTTTTCAATTTCAGGGTCTTATAGCTCAAAATAAGCAGTAAATGCATGAAATATAACAAATGAAGTCAGAAAGGGTTGAAAATTGATGATGTGGCTTTGAATGGTGCATTTTGAACACACAAAAAGTCAGGAGTTCAAATCAGTTAAAAAAATGAAATCCCTTTGTAACAGACGAGTTTCCGTATGTAACCCTGGTACTTCGAAAGAGATTGTCCATTTTGTACACGAAGTGCATCCAATTTTTGCCGTAACCCTCTCGACTTTCTTGCATATGCTATGTGGATGAAATGATGATACCATGCCAACTTTCAACCTTTTCAAAGTTCATTTGAAATGATTTTCAATTTTAGGGTCTTATAGCTCAAAATAATAAGTAAATGCATGAAAAATAACAAATGATGTCAGAAAGGGTTGAAAATTGATGATGTGGCTTTGAACAGTGCATTTTGAACACACAAAAAGTCAGGAGTTCAAATAAGTTAAAAAAATGAAATCCTTTTGTAACAGACGAGTTTCCGTATGTAACCCTGATACTTCGAAAGAGATTGTCCATTTTGTACACGAAGTGCATCCAATTTTTGCCGTAACCCTCTCATCTTTCTTGCATATGCTATGTGGATAAAATGATGATACCATGCCAACTTTCAACCTTTTCAGAGTTCATTTGAAATGCTTTTCAATTTCAGGGTCTTATAGCTCAAAATAAGCAGTAAATGCATGAAATATAA
>NW_025229885.1:7392-8223 GCF_018294505.1 Triticum aestivum | reverse complement strand
AAGGGTTGAAAATTGATGATGTGGCTTTGAATAGTGCATTTTGAACACACAAAAAGTCAGGTGTTCAAATAAGTTAAAAAAATGAAATCCTTTTGTAACAGACGAGTTTCCGTATGTAACCCTGATACTTCGAAAGAGATTGTCCATTTTGTACACGAAGTGCATCCAATTTTTGCCGTAACCCTCTCATCTTTCTTGCATATGCTATGTGGATGAAATGATGATACCATGCCAACTTTCAACCTTTTCAGAGTTCATTTGAAATGCTTTTCAATTTCAGGGTCTTATAGCTCAAAATAAGCAGTAATTGCATGAAAAATAACAAATGAAGTCAGAAAGGGTTGAAAATTGATGATGTGGCTTTGAATGGTGCATTTTGAACACAGAAAAAGTCTGTAGTTCAAATAAGTTCAAAAAATGAAATCCCTTTGTAACCGACGTGTTTCCGTATGAAACCCTGATACTTCGAAAGAGACTGTCTGTTTTGTACACGAAGTGCATCCAATTTTTTCCGTAACCCTCTCTACTTTCTTGCACATGCTATGTGGGTGAAATGATGATACCATGCAACCTTTCAACCTTTTCAGAGTTCATTTGAAATCCTTTTCAATTTCAGGGTCTTATAGCTCAAAATAAGCAATAAATGCATGAAAAATAACAAATGAAGTAAGAAAGGGTTAAAAATTGATGATGTGGCTTTGAATGGTGCATTTTGAACACACAAAAAGTCAGGAGTTCAAATAAGTTAAAAAAAATGAAATCCTTTTGTAACAGACGAGTTTCCGTATGTAACCCTGATACTTCGAAAGAGATTGTCCATTTTGTACACGA
>NW_025229885.1:0-5343 GCF_018294505.1 Triticum aestivum | reverse complement strand
GGGTTGAAAATTGATGATGTGGCTTTGAATGGTGCATTTTGAACACAGAAAAAGTCTGTAGTTCAAATAAGTTCAAAAAATGAAATCCCTTTGTAACCGACGTGTTTCCGTATGAAACCCTAATACTTCGAAAGAGACTATCTGTTTTGTACACGAAGTGCATCCAATTTTTTCCGTAACCCTCTCTACTTTCTTGCACATGCTATGTGGGTGAAATGATGATACCATGCAACCTTTCAACCTTTTCAGAGTTCATTTGAAATCCTTTTCAATTTCAGGGTCTTATAGCTCAAAATAAGCAGTAAATGCATGAAAAATAACAAATGAAGTAAGAAAGGGTTAGAAATTGATGATGTGGCTTTGAATGGTGCATTTTGAACACACAAAAAGTCAGGAGTTCAAATAAGTTAAAAAAAATGAAATCCTTTTGTAACAGTCGAGTTTCCGTATGTAACCCTGATACTTCGAAAGAGATTGTCCATTTTGTACACGAAGTGCATCCAATTTCTGCCGTAACCCTCTCATCTTTCTTGCATATGCTATGTGGATGAAATGATGATACCATGCCAACTTTCAACCTTTTCAGAGTTCATTTGAAATGCTTTTCAATTTCAGGGTCTTATAGCTCAAAATAAGCAGTAAATGCATGAAAAATAACAAATGAAGTCAGAAAGGGTTGAAAATTGATGATGTGGCTTTGAATGGTGCATTTTGAACACAGAAAAAGTCTGTAGTTCAAATAAGTTCAAAAAATGAAATCCCTTTGTAACCGACGTGTTTCCGTATGAAACCCTGATACTTCGAAAGAGATTGTCTGTTTTGTACACGAAGTGCATCCAATTTTTTCCGTAACCCTCACTACTTTCTTGCACATGCTATGTGGGTGAAATGATGATACCATGCAACCTTTCAACCTTTTCAGAGTTCATTTGAAATCCTTTTCAATTTCAGGGTCTTATAGCTCAAAATAAGCAGTAAATGCATGAAAAATAACAAATGAAGTAAGAAAGGGTTAAAAATTGATGATGTGGCTTTGAATGGTGCATTTTGACCACACAAAAAGTCAGGAGTTCAAATAAGTTAAAAAAAATGAAATCCTTTTGTAACAGACGAGTTTCCGTATGTAACCCTGATACTTCGAAAGTGATTGTCCATTTTGTACACGAAGTGCATCCAATTTTTGCCGTAACCCTCTCAACTTCCTTGCATATGCTATGTGGATGGAATGATGATACCATGCCAACTTTCAACCTTTTTAGAGTTCATTTGAAATGCTTTTCAATTTCAGGGTCTTATAGCTCAAAATAAGCAGTAAATGCATGAAAAAAAACAAATGAAGTCAGAAAGGGTTGAAAATTGATTATGTGGCTTTGAATGGTGCATTTTGAACACAGAAAAAGTCTGTAGTTCAAATAAGTTCAAAAAATGAAATCCCTTTGTAACCGACGTGTTTCCGTATGAAACCCTGATACTTCGAAAGAGACTGTTTGTTTTGTACACGAAGTGCATCCAATTTTTTCCGTAACCCTCTCTACTTTCTTGCACATGCTATGTGGGTGAAATGATGATACCATGCAACCTTTCAACCTTTTCAGAGTTCATTTGAAATCCTTTTCAATTTCAGGGTCTTATAGCTCAAAATAAGCAGTAAATGCATGAAAAATAACAAATGAAGTAAGAAAGGGTTAAAAATTGATGATGTGGCTTTGAATGGTGCATTTTGAACACACAAAAAGTCAGTAGTTCAAATAAGTTAAAAAATGAAATCCTTTTGTAACCGACGAGTTTCTGTATGTAACCCTGATACTTCGAAAGAGATTGTCCATTTTGTACACGAAGTGCATCCAATTTTTGCCCTAACCCTCTCAACTTCCTTGCATATGCTATGTGGATGGAATGATGATACCATGCCAACTTTCAACCTTTTCAGAGTTCATTTGAAATGCTTTTCAATTTCAGGGTCTTATAGCTCAAAATAAGCAGTAAATGCATGAAAAATAACAAATGAAGTCAGAAAGGGTTTAAAATTGATGATGTGGCTTTGAATGGTGCATTTTGAACACAGAAAAAGTCTGTAGTTCAAATAAGTTCAAAAAATGAAATCCCTTTGTAACCGACGTGTTTCCGTATGAAACACTGATACTTCGAAAGAGACTGTCTGTTTTGTACACGAAGTGCATCCAATTTTTTCCGTAACCCTCTCTACTTTCTTGCACATGCTATGTGGGTGAAATGATGATACCATGCAACCTTTCAACCTTTTCAGAGTTCATTTGAAATCCTTTTCAATTTCAGGGTCTTATGGCTCAAAATAAGCAGTAAATGCATGAAAAATAACAAATGAAGTAAGAAAGGGTTAAAAATTGATGATGTGGCTTTGAATGGTGCATTTTGAACACACAAAAAGTCAGGAGTTCAAATAAGTTTAAAAAAATGAAATCCTTTTGTAACAGTCGAGTTTCCGTATGTAACCCTGATACTTCGAAAGAGATTGTCCATTTTGTACACGAAGTGCATCCAATTTCTGCCGTAACCCTCTCATCTTTCTTGCATATGCTATGTGGATGAAATGATGATACCATGCCAACTTTCAACCTTTTCAGAGTTCATTTGAAATGCTTTTCAATTTCAGGGTCTTATAGCTCAAAATAAGCAGTAAATGCATGAAAAATAACAAATGAAGTCAGAAAGGGTTGAAAATTGATGATGTGGCTTTGAATGGTGCATTTTGAACACAGAAAAAGTCTGTAGTTCAAATAAGTTCAAAAAATGAAATCCCTTTGTAACCGACGTGTTTCCGTATGAAACCCTGATACTTCGAAAGAGACTGTCTGTTTTGTACACGAAGTGCATCCAATTTTTTCCGTAACCCTCTCTACTTTCTTGCACATGCTATGTGGGTGAAATGATGATACCATGTAACCTTTCAACCTTTTCAGAGTTCATTTGAAATCCTTTTCAATTTCAGGGTCTTATAGCTCAAAATAAGCAGTAAATGCATGAAAAATAACAAATGAAGTAAGAAAGGGTTAAAAATTGATGATGTGGCTTTGAATGGTGCATTTTGAACACACAAAAATTCAGGAGTTCAAATAAGTTAAAAAAATGAAATCCTTTTGTAACAGACGAGTTTCCGTATGTAACCCTGATACTTCGAAAGAGATTGTCCATTTTGTACACGAAGTGCATCCAATTTTTGCCGTAACCCTCTCATCTTTCTTGCATATGCTATGTGGATAAAATGATGATACCATGCCAACTTTCAACCTTTTCAGAGTTCATTTGAAATGCTTTTCAATTTCAGGGTCTTATAGCTCAAAATAAGCAGTAAATGCATGAAATATAAGAAATGAAGTCAGAAAGGGTTGAAAATTGATGATGTGGCTTTGAATGGTGCATTTTGAACACACAAAAAGTCAGGAGTTCAAATCAGTTAAAAAAATGAAATCCCTTTTTAACAGACGAGTTTCCGTATGTAACCCTGGTACTTCGAAAGAGATTGTCCATTTTGTACACGAAGTGCATCCAATTTTTGCCGTAACCCTCTCGACTTTCTTGCATATGCTATGTGGATGAAATGATGATACCATGCCAACTTTCAACCTTTTCAGAGTTCATTTGAAATGATTTTCAATTTTAGGGTCTTATAGCTGAAAATAATAAGTAAATGCATGAAAAATAACAAATGATGTCAGAAAGGGTTGAAAATTGATGATGTGGCTTTGAATAGTGCATTTTGAACACACAAAAAGTCAGGAGTTCAAATAAGTTAAAAAAATGAAATCCTTTTGTAACAGACGAGTTTCCGTATGTAACCCTGATACTTCGAAAGAGATTGTCCATTTTGTACACGAAGTGCATCCAATTTTTGCCGTAACCCTCTCATCTTTCTTGCATATGCTATGTGGATAAAATGATGATACCATGCCAACTTTCAACCTTTTCAGAGTTCATTTGAAATGCTTTTCAATTTCAGGGTCTTATAGCTCAAAATAAGCAGTAAATGCATGAAATATAACAAATGAAGTCAGAAAGGGTTGAAAATTGATGATGTGGCTTTGAATGGTGCATTTTGAACACACAAAAAGCCAGGAGTTCAAATCAGTTAAAAAAATGAAATCCCTTTGTAATAGACGAGTTTCCGTATGTAACCCTGGTACTTCGAAAGAGATTGTCCATTTTGTACACGAAGTGCATCCAATTTTTGCCTTAACCCTCTCGACTTTCTTGCATATGCTATGTGGATGAAATGATGATACCATGCCAACTTTCAACCTTTTCAGAGTTCATTTGAAATGATTTTCAATTTTAGGGTCTTATAGCTCAAAATAATAAGTAAATGCATGAAAAATAACAAATGATGTCAGAAAGGGTTGAAAATTGATGATGTGGCTTTGAATAGTGCATTTTGAACACACAAAAAGTCAGGAGTTCAAATAAGTTTAAAAAAATGAAATCCTTTTGTAACAGACGAGTTTCCGTATGTAACCCTGATACTTCGAAAGAGATTGTCCATTTTGGACACGAAGTGCATCCAATTTTTTCCGTAACCCTCTCATCTTTCTTGCATATGCTATGTGGATGAAATGATGATACCATGCCAACTTTCAACCTTTTCAGAGTTCATTTGAAATGCTTTTCAATTTCAGGGTCTTATAGCTCAAAATAAGCAGTAAATGCATGAAAAATAACAAATGAAGTCAGAAAGGGTTGAAAATTGATGATGTGGCTTTGAATGGTGCATTTTGAACACAGAAAAAGTCTGTAGTTCAAATAAGTTCAAAAAATGAAATCCCTTTGTAACCGACGTGTTTCCGTATGAAACCCTAATACTTCGAAAGAGACTATCTGTTTTGTACACGAAGTGCATCCAATTTTTCCCGTAACCCTCTCTACTTTCTTGCACATGCTATGTGGGTGAAATGATGATACCATGCAACCTTTCAACCTTTTCAGAGTTCATTTGAAATCCTTTTCAATTTCAGGGTCTTATAGCTCAAAATAAGCAGTAAATGCATGAAAAATAACAAATGAAGTAAGAAAGGGTTAAAAATTGATGATGAGGCTTTGAATGGTGCATTTTGAACACACAAAAAGTCAGGAGTTCAAATAAGTTAAAAAAAATGAAATCCTTTTGTAACAGTCGAGTTTCCGTATGTAACCCTGATACTTCGAAAGTGATTGTCCATTTTGTACACGAAGTGCATCCAATTTTTGCCGTAACCCTCTCAACTTCCTTGCATATGCTATGTGGATGGAATGATGATACCATGCCAACTTTCAACCTTTTTAGAGTTCATTTGAAATGCTTTTCAATTTCAGGGTCTTATAGCTCAAAATAAG
>NW_025229884.1:17675-18250 GCF_018294505.1 Triticum aestivum | reverse complement strand
AATGCTTTCCAAATTCAGGGTCTTATAGCTCAAAATAATCAGTAAATGCACGAAAAATAACAAATGAAGTCAGAAAGGGTTGAAATTGATGGTGTGGCTTTGAATGGTGCATTTTGAGCACAGAAAAACTATTGAGTTCAAATAATTTCAAAAAAATTGAAATCCGTTTCTAATAGACAAGGATCCGTATGAAACCCTGATACTTCGAAAGAGATTGTCCGTTTTGTACAAGAAGTGCATCCAGTTTTTGCCGTAACCCTCTCTACATTCTTGAACATGCTATGTGGGTCAAATGATGATACCATGCCAACTTTCAACCTTTTCAGAGTTCATTTGAAATGCTTTTCAATTTCAGGGTCTTATAGGTCAAAATAATCAGTAAATGCATGAAAAATAAAAAATGAAGTCAGAAAGGGTCGAAAATTGATGATGCGGCTTTGAATGGTGCATTTTGAGCACAGAAAATCTATGGAGTTCAAATAAGTTCAAAAAATGAAACCCCTTTGTAACAGACGAGTCTCCGTATGAAACCCTGATACTTCGAAAGAGATTGTCCGTTTTGTACACGAAGTGCA
>NW_025229884.1:16273-17665 GCF_018294505.1 Triticum aestivum | reverse complement strand
CCCTCTCTACATTCTTGCACATGCTATGTGGGTCAAATGATGATACCATGCCAACTTTCAACCTTTTTCAGTGTTCATTTGAAATGCTTTCCAATTTCAGGGTCCTATAGCTCAAAATAACCAGTAAATGCATGAAAAATTACAAATGAAGTCAGAAAGGGTTGAAAATTGATGATGTGGCTTTGAATGGTGCATTTTGAGCACAGAAAAACTATGGAGTTCAGATAAGTTCAAAAAAAATGAAACCCCTTTGTAACAGACGAGTTTCCGTATGAAACCCTGATACTTCGAAAGATATTGTCCGTTTCGTACACGAAGTGCATCCAGTTTTTGCCGTAACCCTCTCTACTTTCTTGCACATGATATGTGGGTCAAATGAAGATACCATGCCAACTTTCAACCTTTTCAGAGTTCATTTGAAATGCTTATCAATTTCAGGGTCTTATAGCTAAAAATAATCAGTAAATGCATGAAAAATAACAAATGAAGTCAGAAAGGGTTGAAAATTGATGATGTGGCTTTGAATGGTGCATTTTGAGCACAGAAAAACTATGGAGTTCAAATAAGTTCAAAAAAATTGAAACCCCTTTGTAACAGACGAGTTTCCGTATGAAACCCTGATACTTCGAAAGAGATTGTCCGTTTTGTACACGAAGTGCATCCAGTTTTCGCCGTAACCCTCTCTACATTGTTGCACATGCTATGTGGGTCAAATGATGATACCATGCCTACTTTCAACCTTTTCAGAGTTCATTTGAAATGCTTTCCAATTTCAGGGTCTTATAGCTCAAAATAATCAGTAAATGCATGAAAAATAACAAATGAAGTCAGAAAGGGTTGAAAATGGATGATGTGGCTTTGAATGGTGCATTTTGAGCACAGAAAAACTATTGAGTTCAAATGAGTTCAAAAAAATTGAAATCCGTTTGTAACAGACAAGGATCCGTATGAAACCCTGATACTTCGAAAGAGATTGTCCGTTTTGTACACGAAGTGCATCCAGTTTTTGCCGTAACCCTCTCTACATTCTTGAACATGCTATGTGGGTCAAATGATGATACCATGCCAACTTTCAACCTTTTCAGAGTTCATTTGAAATGCTTTTCAATTTCAGGGTCTTATAGCTCAAAATAATCAGTAAATGCATGAAAAATAAAAAATGAAGTCAGAAAGGGTCGAAAATTGATGATGTGGCTTTGAATGGTGCATTTTGAGCACAGAAGAACTATGGAGTTCAAATAAGTTCAAAAAAATGAAACCCCTTTGTAACAGACGAGTTTCCGTATGAAACCCTGATACTTCGAAAGAGATTGTCCGTTTTGTACACGAAGTGCTTCCAGTTTTTGCCGTAACCCTCTCTACATTCTTGCACATGCTATGTGGGTCAAATGA